>NW_016107632.1:90871-141680 GCF_001604975.1 Cebus imitator
TTTTTGTGCATGTGTCTTTTTAATAGAATGATTTATGATCCTTTGGGTATACAGCTAGTGCTTGACTTACCACCACGGTTGGGACCGCGGACTGGTCGTAACACGATTTGGTCGTAAGTTGTGTAGGCTATATGTACAGCTGAAATGGTGCACGAGGAGATGGTAGTGCTGCCGGAAGCTGGTCCGCACTGTTGTACGCCCAGCTGGGCAACGTTTGCGCTGCCAGATGCGGAGCAGTCGTGGCTAGTGATTGTGGTCGTAAAGTCGAATGGTCGTAAGTTGCATAGGTGGTAAGTCGATCAATACCTGTATACCCAGTAATGGGATTGCTGGTCAAATGGCATTTCTAGTGCTAGATCCTTGTGGAATCGCCAGATTGTCTTCCACAATGGCTGAACTAATTTATACTCCTACCAACTGTGTAAACGCCTTCCTATTTCTCCACATCCTCTCCAGCATCTGTTGTCTCCTGATTTTTTAATGATCACCATTTCAACTGGCGTGAGATGATATTTGACTTGCATTTCTCTAATGATCAGTGATGAGTTTTTTTTTTTTCATGTTTGTTGGCTGCATAAATGTCTTCTTTCTCAAAGTGTCTGTTCATATCCTTCCCCCACTTTTTGATGAGGTTTTTTTTTATTGTAAATTCGTCTAAGTTCTTTGTAGATTCTGGATATTAGCCCTTTGTCAAATGGATAGATTGCAAAATTTTTTTCCCATTCTGTTGGTTGCTGGTTCACTGTAATGATAGTTTCTTTTGCTGTGCAGAGCTCTTAAGTTTAATTACATCCCATTTGTCTATTTTGGCTTTTATTGCCAGTGCTTTTGGTACTTTAGTCATGAAGTCCTTGCCTGTGCCTATGTCCTCAATGGTATTGCCTAGGTTTTCTTCTAGGGTTTTTATGGTGTTAGGTCTTAAATTTCAATCTTTAATCTGGAGTTAATTTTTTGTTTGTTTGTAGAAAGTGATTTATTTAAAGAGAGAGAGAAACAGGAGAAGGAGAGAGAAGCAGCTAACTCTCACACTGAGTGAGAGAATCCAAAAAGATGGAATCCAGGAGAGGAGAGCAGCTTCCACACTGAATGGAAGGGAATAGAGAGAGATGGAGTTTAGGAGGGGAAGACAGGCTTCCAGGAGAGTGTGTGGAAGAGGACCCCAGAGGGGAAATCCAGGTGAGAGAAAAATAGCTTCCATGAAGACAGTGTTCGTGGAAGGGGACCCAAACATGGAATCCCTGGAATTAATTTTTGTATAAGGTATAAGGAAGGGATAGTTTCAGCTTTCTGCATATGACAAGCCAGTTCTTCCAACATTATTTATTATTAAATAGGGAATCCTTTCCCCATTGCTTGTTTTTGTTAGGTTTGTCAAAGATCAGATGTTTGTAGATGTGTGGCATTATTTCTGAGGCCTTTGTTCCCTTCCATTGGTCTATATCTGTGTTTTGGTACCAGTAGCATGCTATTTTGATTACTGTAGCCTTGTAGTATAGTATAGTTTGAAGATAGGTAGTGTGATGCCTCCAGTTTGCTTGCTTGTTTATTTTGCTTAGGATTGTCTTGACTATGTGGGCTCTTTCTTGGTTCCATATGAAGTTTAAGGTGTTTTTTTCCAATTCTGTGACGAAAGTCAATGGTAGCTTGATGGGGATAGCATTGAATCTATAAATTACTTTGGGCAGTATGGCCATTTTCACAATATTCATTCTTCCTAACCATGGACATGGAATGTTTTTCTATCTGTTTGTGTCCTCTCTTAATTTCCTTGAACAGTGATTTGTATTAGTTCTTGATGAGGTCCTTCACATCCCTTGTTAGTTGTATTCCTAGGTATTTCATTTTCTTTGTAGCAATTGTGAATGGGTGGTTACTCACGATTTGGCTCTCTGTCTGTTATTGGTGTGTAGCAATGCTTGTGATTTTGCATGTTGATTTTGTATCCTGAGACTTTGCTCAAGTTGCTTATCAGCTTAGGGAGATTTGGGGCTGAGATGATGGGGTCTTCTAAATATGCAATCATGTCATCTGCAAATAGAGACAATTTGACTTCTTTTCCTAATTGCATATGCTTTGTTTTTCTTGCCTGATTGTCCTTGGCCAGGGCCCTTATTAAAAACCTCTCTGAGCTTCTGTTTCCTTATCTTTAAAATGGAGAGAATACTACATCATGCTTCTATATTGCTGATTGAATAAGAAAACCTATATTGTTCAGCAAACGTTTGTTCTCCATGACTCTCCAGCAGGAGTATGAAAAGCCTAAGATGCTAAGGGAGGGAGAAGAGCTGGTCTGGCTGAACCTACATATGATGGGTTTCGGAACATCCTATGAGGCCAGCTGACAGATTTCTGTCCCCTGATTTACTCCATGCTCCCAGTCCTTATACCTCACACTCATTTCACTCCCATTCAGGATACTGTAGAGCAGTCTTGGAGTCATAGGATTTGTGGCTTCACCAGTTACTCAATCTCACCAAGCCTCAATTTCCTCTTCTAGTAGAATAATGGCCCTTCTCAGGGCCAGTCACAGTAGCTCACACCTGTAATCCCAGCACTTTGGGAGTCTGAGGCAGGTGGATCACTTGAGACCAGCCTGGCCAACATGGCAAAACCCCTTCTCTACTAAAAATACAAAAAAAAAAAAAAAATTAGCTGGGCGTGGTGGTGGGCACCTGTAATCCCAGCTACTAGGTAGGCTGAGGCACAAGAATTGCTTGAATCCAGGGGAACAGAGGTTGCAGTGAGCAGAGATCATGCCACAACAGTGAGACCCTGTCTCAAAACAAACACCAAAAAAAAATCTCCTCTCATGGGAGTCCTGTAAGCTACAGAACCAACAAATTTAGCACACCAGCACCCAAGTACTCCATCAGTGGTGGCTGCGATTGCTTAAAGACAGCTCTGAATAACATTAGAATGTTGAAGGCAGATCTGTTGTCAAAGGACAGGATTACATCAAGGTCTTCCTTTTTTTTTTTTTTTTTTTCCTGAATTAGACGTGTTATGTTCAAATAACTCAGAGTTAATGAAATTGTGAAGCTCAGAATTGCCTTTGGTTTACTACAAGATGCGCTAGACTGCAGAACACATCGCTGAACATAGGTTTTCCTGGGATTCGGGGGTCTGAGAGTGATCAGCCAATTGTGACCCAGCACCAAGGAAACAGAGGCATTTCTTCAGAGTCTTCTGAGTGGAGCTTTTTGCTTTGAGGCGATTGCCAGGCCACTGCACATAAAGAGGCCTCTTTGCTCTCCCATTGTATTGGTATTGGTATTAGTAGGGTGAGGCAGTTTTCTATCACTTATGTAGAAGATGTTTCTGATCTTCTCAATATTAAATGTTGATTTTAACTTTCATGGGGAAAGAAACCAAGTTGCTCGGTTTTCCCTAAGTATTAGATAATCTGTGGTGGGTGAAGATTTAAAGCTGGAATATTAATGAACAAGATTATGTGGGCCCATACATAATGAAGTTGGGGAAAGTCAATTTTTTTTTGAGATGGGGTGTTGCTCGGTTGCCCCAGCTTGGAATTCAGTGGCACAATCTTGGCTCACTGCAACCTCTGCTTTCTAGGCTCAGGCAGTTCTCCTCTCAGTCTCCCAAGTAGCTGGGATTACAGTCACCTGCCACCATGCCCGGCTAGTTTTTGTATTTTTAGAAAATAGTTTTGTATTGTGGAGATGGGGTTTCACCATGTTGGCCAAGCTGGTCTAGAACTCCTTACCTCAAGTAATCCACCCACCTCGGCCTCTCAAAGTGCTGGGATTACAAACGTAAGCCACTTTGCCCAGTCCCCAAAAGTCAAAGTATCTTACATCACTGTTGTGATTTATCTTTTCTCATTGTAGATCTGAGAAACTAAAAAAAAAACTATGAAGGTTCACATTTATATCCACACATAATAAACATGCATTCTAACACAAAAAGCATTTCAACTGATGCATATATCTTAATAGTTGTTATACAACTTTTAAGCAGGTAGAAAATATCACTTTCATTGTCTGGTAATAAGGCAACTAACTTAGTGACTTATTACAGTACAAATTACCTTAGGGTCCCACCTATTGGATCATCTCAGAAATATATATATCTTGATGGTGAACCTTCCGAATGTGGCTTTTTTTAACACTATCTGCCATAAAATTTTGTCACATAATATGCTATATAATAAACTCCAAGAATTACATACGCATACAGACATATGTACTGCCTTGTGTATGTATGCTTATTTTTCATTCAAAACGTTGAACAAAACAACTTCTGAATTTAACCCATGTATTTTGGTTATACAAGACAGTGTCATGTTTTTAAGAAATACATGCTAAAGCAAAGTATTTAAATTTAAAGGGGCATGGTATCTACAGTTCATTTCAAATGTTTCACAAAAAAAGATGAAGACTATGTGACAAAATGTTAACAATTGGTTAATCTAAATGAAAGGGATAAAGTTCTTTGTATTATACTTGCCATTTTCCTTTAGTTTTCAAACTTAGTTTTGAAAAACAAATGAAAACAAAACCAAAACCATTTATGTGAAAGTCATAAGGTGAAACCAGCCTTGGCATTATGTTTACTTTTCTGCTGTCTAGTGAATTGTATTTACATGAAAGTAGACTGTACCATGTTCACTCTTACATTCAGAGTAGATGCTCAATAAATTACTTGTGGAATTCAGAAAAAAATGACAGAGCGCAGTGAAATTACTGATGTCACTGCAGCCCTTATTTTCTTTCTTCAGGTACCACCACAGCATTATTTACCCAGGAGTTTGTCAAAGCTTTGCTCTTAGTAAGCCGTGTCAATCATTTCATGATCTTGTCCTGGCCTCACTGATCAGATGGCCTTGGTACCACACCTTGGGAAACACTTTCCCAGAACTGACTGGCATTATTTCATTCCAGAAGACATTCTCTCTTAAGACTATGTGAATGTGTTGGAACAAACCAATGACCAAATCCACTAAATATTCACAATCAAAAATCCTACATTTTTGTGGCACCCCCATTGCCTGCTTTTAGACATCACTGGTTATTCCTTGGAATTAAAGGACACTTCTTAAAAGCAGGTTTGTTAAATGAATGAAAACAAAGATCATAGTATGTCTGACATTAGATTCTATGGGTCTAAAACTTACTCTTAGAATGCATATGGCAGATAAGTGACATTTCATAAACTTGAATGGCACTGGGCTGAAGAATAAAACCCTTGTTTAAAAAAAATAAGGAAACAAACTATGTGAAGTACATGAATACATGACTGTACAAGCTTAGCAGCTAAGCTGATTTCAGTGTTGTATGGGAAGGCAGTAGCACATTTTAGTGGAAAGACATGGATTTTTGAAGCTAGCCAGATTTTAGTTCAAATTCTGGCACTCCATTAGCAGCCTGTGTGATCCTGAGCAAGTCACAAAATTTCTCTTGGAGCTAGTTTTATTAGCTAAATAATGGGGATAATAATACCTCCCTTATTTTATAACATAGCTGTGAGGATCCATCATTGCCAACTACCATAGTAGTCTTGGTTCAATAAGGGGTAGTTCGTATTATCTCTACCAACAGTGTGCAGGAGCTGTGTCTGAGAGGGGATTTTAATCACATTTCTTTCACTGACACAGAGCTCCCTACAGGCCTGGTGACCACAAATGAAGCCTTAACTCAAAGACAGTAGGGTCTTTGAAAGGAACAGAATTAAAGTAGGGTCTGTCCTTTCATGACGGGGCACAAAGAGGCTATTAGTCAACTCAGCAAATAAATGCTCTGTAAATCAGCTCAACACACTCAGAGATCGCTCTGAAGCAGTATGCTAAGCCGGGGTACAAGGGAGAGCTTAAAAGTTAGTGACTCTACCTGAGCCATGTAATCTAAGAAACAACCCAGGAGAAGCATTCTGAGCATCAACTACTACCCCCTAGTGTTGAAACCAGCTGTCTGAATATGATTATAGAGCACCCAGGTCTATTCCAAATGAATTTTCAGGATGTCTATGAGCATGGCAAGATTTGGAGTATCTTAGGAGAGATTGCTGTCTAGATTGTGTGTTATTGGATGGATGTTGAAGGAAGAAGAGTAGAAATCCAACAATATCTTCCTACATAGGTTCCAATTCTCTGGTCTGTCACTGTTAAATATATTTCCTTCTTATTGGGAAAGGAAGTGGCATTGCAGGTTATGTGGCTTTGGATTCAAAGTAGAATTTGGTTTAAATTCTAGGTCTGCCATATATTAATTATGTGAATTTGGGGGTTACTTAATTGTACAGAATGCACTCAGTTTCCTCATCTATAAATGTTAATATACACTTTGTAGTTTTGCTCCAAGGGTTTAGTGAACTCCCGCATGCCAGAGGCTTCTGCTCATAGCAGTTACTCAAAACATCTGTTTCCCAGAACCTTGCCCTTCCTCTCAACTGAAAGCCAAGATGGTACTGGCTTATTTAAGCATGAAAACATGAGCATGACACATTTAAACGCCTGTTTTATAACCCCATGGAACTGATGCAAAGGAATCAACACCTTTTGCAATTACCTCTGCCCAAATGGCTGCAGCTCCCCCACATGAGCTGGGGCTGGTGGTGAACTGCTGCTCTCAATGTAAGTTCTAGGAATGCAGGCAGTTCGCTCTGCAGACCTCAGCCTCCATTGGGTTGGCAGCCTCTCTGTTGAAGTTGGGCATCTGCCAATGTCTGAGCTCCAGGCTAAAGTGAGATTGGCTTACAGTGTCAGGCACCTGTCTTTGGGGAAATAGGATTTTCTCCTGTTGGTGTGGAGTATCAGTTTCTGGCCTTAATAAATTCACTGTACATGAAGCTACATCGTCTTCTAGTTTGTACCTATTGTACACAAATAGCACGTTTCATTCTTAGAAGTGACCCATTTTCGATGACAAATTATATGGTCACCAGCTATGCCCATAAAAATGTAAGTGAAAGTAAGGTGGCTGGTCATGAGTCAGGGACCAAGAAAAATTTGAAAAGTAAAAGGCTTTAGAGAATTAAGAATTGATTTTTAACACTGCGGAACCAATGCTACCAGCAGATTTTCTCTTGGCTCAAGTAGCTGGTAATGATTAATTCAAAAAGTGTATCAGTATGTGTACCTCTCCTAATAATGGTCCTCTCTAGGGAAGGAGGAGAAATTAGTGCCTCTGTGTCTGTGTATCCGTCTGCGTGTATCTGCATGTACCCAGGGGAGAGAAAAAGTCAATGATGTGCTGCTGGCAAGTATTTAACAACTGGCTCTTGGGGATAGGGAGGGGGGATCACTGAAGGTGGAAACTGGGAAGACATATGCCCATAAAGGTCTTGTGAGCATGTCGAAGCTAGCCCAGCACACCACTCCACTGAAGAAACTGGACTTTGACATGTACTTTGAAATTTTTTTTTGTTCTGCTTCATATATGTATATATGTATGTATATATATATATATGCGCCACTTTTTATTTATAAATGCTATATATATGCTATATACATGTATTGTCTATATATATATATACATATATTCATAAGCCTAGCTATATCTATGCAAAAATTAGTCCTAATTCTTGTATAAATTTCAGTGAAATGTTCACTTGAGCATGTAACACACTGAGTGATCTTACAAACCCAATTGCTATGGGTTCTCACATGACTGCCAGGCCCAAGGATGGGATGTTCCCTTCACAGTTGATTACTAGGGTTTACCCTCCTAGCCTACATCTGGTAGAAGACAACATCTGGCTCCAGTGTTGAGAAAGATGCTGAATGGAAAACAAGAAGACTGTTAGAGGACAGAGTGAGATCTAACTTCAGGCAAAAGGAAAAGAAAGGTTAAAGTTCAAATGATGAGGAAAAATGGAACGGGAGAACAGAAAGCATGAAGTTGCTGTTTATCGATTGCAATTTAGCTCTCATGTTGACGTGTGTCTCAGTGGCTTCTTGCAAGAGTGGGAGGGGAATGGGGAAGAAACAGTCTGTACTTTCATTTATTAAATGCAGCTTTCGCTGGTCACATTGCAACTCAATACAAACAGCCCAGCAGAGGGTAGGGCATTAACTCTTGTTCTCATCAGTGTAAACACAACATTAATATTGAAGATTAAAGAAAATGGGTAAAAAGTCCAGTGTCTCCTCAATCTGCGTGAAGGTGAAGGTGGTTGCCTACCCTTGGACAGGTCCCAAAGGGAGACTGAGGTTTGTCACCTCTTCCCATCCACAGTGAAGCAGGCAAGAACCAGAGGAACCCAATTACGTTCTTCTTGGAGGTCTCCAGATGGACACATGAATCTTCAGAACTGGGCTCGCATGAATTATTAAAGTTCTTCTAAAGGCCTGAGAGGTTCGTACCTTACGTGTGCATTGCAGTTCCTTCAAAGCCCTTTCCCATGAGTCAGTCACTGCCAATAGAAAATGTGACCGGTGTAAAACAGTCAGCCCTCGTGATTCCGCAGTCCCCATCGTAGCCCCTGGATTCTGGAGAGTAGGGAATTCAAAGTCATGGGAGCCTTGGTGATCATCCTGAAGGAAGCTTCCCGTGTTTAAATATTGGCCGAGGACACTTGACCTGCTTCCTGGGCCACCGCTGACAGAGGCAGCTGATTTTCCTTTAGGGCATTAAAGGATCAGATCTTCTATTTTGGACTGCCAGCCCCCAAAATAAGCAAACAAAACCCCCAAGGGGGAAAAAAAAAAAAAGAGTGACATTGGGGATAAGAAAACCAATCAACCCTACCTCCAGGACCCTCTGGCTACAATGTCCCCATTGGCTTTTTCCAAATGGTTGGTTCATATCATTGGTTTGCCCTCCATTTGAACGCCCAGCAACAGCGCAGGGAAAAGGGGAACATTTCCACTAAATAATGACAATTTTGCCTACATTCATCCCAGCACCCTGACTTCCCTTTCTCCCCAGTGATGATGGGAAGACTAATTATTAAAAAGCAACCAGAACATCCTAAAGCCCTGCCCTGATCTTCTGGCTCTGCAGTAAGATGTTAATCTTTTTACTCCTTCTCACTCTCTGATTTCCCATTCTTGAAGAGACTCATCTAGGTGGGCTGCATTATCTACCCTCTGGGTATGCAGGGTTGTGGGGCAGAGAGGGACTGGCTGGATCCTTGTCCAAGGTCTCTGTAGTGAGGGCAGCTTGGCTGGGCCAAAGAGATAAATAAAAACAAACCAAAAAAGCATGGCTCAATTTTGAATTTGAAGGCTGGGCCCCGAACAGCGAGTGGCACTTCCCTGCAGCATGTCTCTCCCTAGTGGTGGGCTTCTTGGTGCTAGCTGTTGTTCTCGGCTGTGAGATATTTCAGGGCAGCAAAGCCATAGCGGCGGGACATGTCCTGCTGAAACTCTTCCTTGAGGGTTTTGAGACAGATGCGGTATTGCTTGTTGGAACGGAACTTAGTAATGTCGAAGCTGGGGGCATGAGGCATGTGGATCATGTAGGCGTTGGGCAGCACAATGAATTCATACTCCTGGAAGAAGACAAGAGCAGCATGAGAACCCGCCAGAGCCTGGGGTCATGCATGATGAAGGCCCAAGTGAATGACTGAATGGCTAGTGAATGCATGACCTGATAATGGCACCCACAAGCAGGTGGCACATGGACAGCACAAAAGCTTTGGAGTGGGACAATTCAGGGCTGTTTCCATGACCTTGGACCAGATAACTGGCTTCTCTGAGCCTTCATGTTCTCATCTATAAGGTGAAAGTAATAATGCCCTTGAAGGATGACCATGACAGTGAAGCCAATGACACATGAACAGTGCTGAGCCAAGCTCGTGGCCTAGAATAGGTTTTTGATAGATGTGAGCTCACACCCACATCGACACTCTAGGATGACACACGCCATGGAATATTCTCTTGCTCAATTAACTGACATCTGTTTATGACTCCTTATAGGATTTGATGCGATCTGACAGCCTCAACAGATGAGTGCAAGAGAGGGTACAAAAAAGGAATGAAAGGCAAGGTGAAATAAAAACAAATGCTTCACTGGATCTAAGCTCACCAAGAACAAACCTCTCCCTGACACATCCTTATCACAGTTTACATTATCACCCAGTATTCTCAACTTGGCAGAATATAGCTTAATACTCAGGCCAAAAATAAAAGGCCTCTGAATAGCCAAAACAGGTGACCCAGATTTAGGGCATATCGCTTAGAGAACTCAGCACACTTTCACTCACATCTGTTTACTCTGATTTTGGACATATTGTCTGATAAGCTTTGGTTATCTAGTTTCCCAGTCCAGAGCAGATAAGAATAAACTCTGGAAAAATTGAGATGAGGAAAGTTGGCTGTTAATAGGTAGAACAATATAACAGCAGCAAGAAAGGACAGTTGCTGGTGAGGAATGAGTGGGAAAAACCATAAAAAAAAAATGCAAGATCTCCCAGAGCTGAATTGTCTGGGACATATTTAATGGAGGGACAAAGAGCCCCCCCAACTGCACTAGCCCCATGGGTTTGGCTGTTACTACCTGGCAGGTGTGCACTCATTATTTCCTTAAGGTACTGGAATGGGTAAGATTGTGTTTGGGACATGCGATTGGTAAAGAAAAGAAAACATGCAATGTATTTTCAAGAATTCTGTCAAAACTGTCTAAAACAAAGTCCAGGTCTCATGGCCCAAGTGAGACCATGAGACCCAAGGGGTGAGGAAGGAGCAATGGTTTGAGATCAAGAGCCCTGAGGATCAGTATTACCACTGGTCCTTAAGCATGTCTTGTTCCCTCTTAGCTCTCTGCTTCCTTGTCTCCATGGATTCCTTAAGCTCTAGGATCAAGGCCATTCCCCCTCTGGAAAAATTAACTCTCTCTGAACCAGTTCACCTCGCAGCACTGCTGGACAGACGAACATTACATTCCTTTTCTTTCAAGCAGAAGCTGAAGCACACTGAACCTTGTTGTCTAGGAGTAGCACTGTGCCCAAAGTATTATAAAAAATATGGATACCGATGGCCTTGTTAAACATGGACATGAGTCTATAATCTTCTATCTACATCAGTGGTTCTCGGCCCTAGTGCTTCTCTATCACCTGGGACTGCTCTCAAACATACTGGAACTATTGGAATAAAAGTTCTCCTGGTGATATTCATGAACCGCCAGCACTCAGCATCCAACTTTAGCTTTTTCTGAATTGAAGATGCTCTTGTTGAAAATTATTTGCACTGTGCACCAGCAGGAGATGCCTTGGAGAAGAGCATACCAAAAAAAAAAAGAAAAAAGACTGGGGATGGAGGGACCCAGGAACCCTTCTTCTAATTTAACCAGAGCAGCTTTGCTTTTGTTTGTTTAACAAAGGGGTTGAAACATTACAGCATGTCTGGTCCATTTCATGTTTCCATAAATAAAGTTTTACTGAAACAGCCACATCCATTTGTTTAAAGAATGTCTCAGACTGAACTACAATGGCAGAGTTGAGTAGTTTGAAAGGAGACCTGTAGGTCCCATAAAATCCAAAACACTATCTGGCCCTTTACAGAAAAAGTTTGCTGATCCTTGGTTTCACCTATTAGAATTCTGTAGATTTATTTTGAAGTAGGAGCTCAGTAAGTCTCAAAGCCACCACTCTTTTAGTAAAGGGTGGTATAATTAGCTGCATTTTAACTCTAAGGATGCTTTGTGTCAGTTACGTGACTCAAAGACCAAGTAACGAATGGTCACTTTGTCTTCATCATTAGGTTGGGTGAGGATGAGGAGGTGAAATGGTTTGTCACAGGAAACTCATGTTTACCTGGGTCCTGACCAAGAACCCAATTCTCACCCAAGGGTTGAGGAAGGAGCAATGGCTTGGGATCAAGACCCCCAAAGATCAGTGCTACCACTGGTCCCTTAGCATATCTCTGGATTCTTGTCTCCAAGGATCCCTTAAGCTCTAATCTGGGCCTCTTCCCCCATCGACAGACCAGGTGGATACTCCGTTCTTCTCACCTGCACATCCAGTTCCATGATATGAGCCACTTTGTTCCAGCCAAAGCCTACAAACCTCCGGTCATACTCCGGGCAGTCACGTTTCACGACAACATACGGCTCAAAATCGGCCTCCCACTCGACCCGGTAAGGCGTGGTGGCGGTCCGCCACTTGGCGAAGTTTGTGGGTGCATGGCCTTTCGTCCAGACGTGGTACCTGAGACACATGGAGAAAAGCCGTTGGGTGGAGGGAAGGAAGCCAAGCTCTCCAAATGCAGCTGATGTGGAGAAGAGATATATACACTGATGCAGTCCTCAGGTGAGTTAAATTGTCTCTCTCCCAAAAGCTACACTGAAGTCCTAACCCCCAGTACCTGTGAATGGGACCTATTTGGAATCAGGGTCTTTGCAGATGTAATGAGGTTATGATGAGATCACAGTGGATTTGGGGTGGGCACTAATCCAATGATTGGAGTCCTTATAAGAAGGGGAAAATTTAGACACAGAGACACACAGCAAGAATACCATGTATAGATATTGGCAGAGATTGGAATGATAGATGCATCTATAAATCAAAGATTGCCAAACACCACAGGCGATCACCAGAAAGAGGCCTAAGACCTCAGGGAAAAAGCATGGACTTACCGACAGCTTGATATTGGACTTTGGCCTCCAAAATCGTCCGAGAACAAATTTCTATTGTGTTAAGCCATCCAGTTTGTAGTATTTTGTGGCAGCAGCTACCAGAAACCCTAATCCAGTCTGCTATCTGCTCACTTCACTAATGAGGAGATTCTCACTATGAAAAGGAACTCTTGGAGGGCTCCATGTCATTTCTCAGGAACCAAATGCAGGACAACTTGTGTAGAGTTATTGCTGCCAGACGCCACTGTGGTAGGCAGGAGTATAAGATGGTCTCCCATGACCCTCACCCTGTATAGTGCTCTCCCCTTTGGGGCAGAACCTGTGAGTATGTATGTGATCGCTCTTGGGGTTATGTTACATTATGTGGCAGAAGGGATTGTTGTGGATATAAATAAGGTTACTTAATTTACCTTGTGTGAAAATGGGAGATGACTGAATCATGTGACCCTTTAGACCTAGCTCTGGAAGAAAGCAAGCAGCTATGTTAGGAGCTGCCTATGGGGGCCACGTGGCAAATAACTAGACTTTAGGAGAGCAGTCCCTGGTCAAAAGCCAGCAGAAAAATGGGCCCTTAGGTCTACAAATGAAACGAATTCTGCCAACCACCAGTGATCTGGGAAGAGGAGAACTGAAGGTGTGCAGAGTCCTTGATTTCAGCCCAGTGAAATCCTGAGAAGAGAATCCAGTCATTCCATGCCCGGTTCTCTGATCTCTAGAGAGTGAGATCACATATCTCTTTCAAGCTGCTATGTTTGTGGTAATTTGTTATACAGTAGTAAAACATGAATATAATCACATAACCACAATAAGCAGCAGCTAATATGAGTTAACCACTTACTGTTAAATAGTACTGGGACTATTTTAAATCTCTCTCTCTCTCTCTCTCTCTCACACACACACACACACACACACACACACACACACACACACAAATTATTTTAAATTCTCATAACTTACCAAATGTCAAAGTACAAGCAGTAAGTGGTGGAGTTGCGATTCAAACCCAGGAAAGCCTCGTTCAAGGGCCAGGAGCCTCCTGAAGCACTATCTGGGTCACCTCTCTTACATGTCCCTGTCCCCCACACTTCCTGGCCTATTGAATGGGTATTCAACAATTGTGCACTAAACTGAATTAGTTAATGAATGAGTTAACCTACCAACATGAGAGGCACCTGAGATGGGCCCATGGGATGGCAATACAGAGAGATGGCAGGAAGCTGGGTGTCTAGTGAAAGAGTAGACAGGGCCCAAGAGAAGGGTTAGGAAAAGGAGCATCCAGAGCTGGAAAGAAAAGCTTCATGAAATGAAAACAGGATAGAAGGTTGGGAACCCAAGAACTTAGCTGCAGGCAGAGAGGAAGTGGAAGTCCTGGGTTCCATCTCATCCTTTAGGCAGGCTCCCCAAAGCATGAGGGGTGCTAAGTGAGAGCAGGGAATGCAGATGCTTCCTTCTTTTGCTCTTGCACCACTGAGGCTGGACTCCCCCGCAAACCCTAAGGGAACTGGCCAGTGTGGCTGAACAGGCACTAGCCACAACAGGTGGGCTTTGATTAAGCTGTGCTGTTGGGTAAGATGGCCAGGCTGGGGTGGGGCAGGGACTTGAACTTCAGCTCTGTCAACACAGCAACTTCCATCAAAACCAAAGCCACTTAAATGGAAGAAAAATGAAAGGTGAAGCAATGCCATTTTAATGGAGTGTGGAAAAGGGATATTGTGAGGGATGTCAATGTTGGCTATGATCCAAAAATTAGGCCCAGAAGCAGTTGCTTTTCCATTTGTGAACTTGCTGATCAGGCAGTCTTGACACCTGATGCCTTTGACAGAACTGGACCAGCACAGCTGATGGAGGTTTAAAGGACAGCACAATGAAGCCATCAGGCCAGGGGTCAAATCCCACCTCTGCCACTTAGGAGCTGAAGACTTTGCAGAACACACTGCTTTAACTAGGCATTAATTTCCTTTTGTGTTAGCTGGGGAAAATAATACCTATCTGGTTGAACTGCCAAGGAGCTTAAATAAGAAAATGTACCAAGCCTGGCACAGTATCAGCATTTAAGAGGAAGTCAACAAATGCTACTTTAACAATGTGGTTAAAAACAATGGTTCTGGAGGCAGGCTGCCTGGGTTTGAATTCTGTCATTCAACAGGTATGGGTCCATTAGCTACTTGGCACCTTTGTTTCATTCTCTTGGCAAAACAGACATAGCAATATCTATTTCCTAGATTTATGATGATTATGTGACTTAATTCACATACAGTACTCAGAACAGTTTCTGATGTACAGTAATTCTTCAAAAAGAAGAGAGAGAAAATTCTCTTTTATTTCTCCCTGTTTCCCAGATACGATGTCAATTCCTAGTGGTCTTGCTCTCAGTGATATTGATAGCCATGCTATTGGTCAGCCATCTTTAGAATCTAAACTCTTGGACAGTTATAATATTAAAATGAAGGAAAAAGAACGGGAGTGTAGGGACAGCTGGGTCAGTTCTATTCATCTGACTGAGGAGGCAGCTTTGATCAGTTCAGCCCGGACACTGACGGCCTGCTGACTGGCTGGGTAGCACAGGGTATAGTAATGTTAGAATTAACCCATTGTTAAAACAAGCCCCAGCCTGTGAATGAGATGAGGAATCTATTGCCAGGCCAGTAGACAACGGACTTTGAGGCTTGCTGTCTGAGACAAGCAATGTCAGGTAGCCTCCTTCTCTGCTATAAAAGGGATGAGATGATGAGAGAGACTTCCTAGGTACACCTTACAGGATGCTACTGGGGAGAAGGCATTCGGGGCACTTTGCTTGAGCAGTGTTTCTCAAACTTGACTATGCATTAGAATGATCTGAAAGACTGGTTCTAATTCCAGAGTTTCTGATGCAGGCGGTCTGGGTTAGGCTGGAGCCTCTGCATTTCTAACAAGTTCCTAAGTGATGCTGAAGCTACTGGTCCAGGGACCACATTCTAGAACCACTGCCCTGGAGGACTTGAAAAGGTACGGATGCTTTCTCATTCTGGGTGTGGTAGGGAGCAGGTGTCGGCTGCTCAGAGGCTTAAGAGTTCATTATTTGGAGACCAGGTGACAACAGCAGTTTCTCAGACACAAGGTCTGTAATTTAGCACTTGGCATGATGGCTAGCAAGTGGCCAGAGCAGCCATCATGGACATAGCAGGCCACACTCCAACTCTGTGGCCACAAATGTGGCTGTGAAATGAGTTCTTGGTCCCCATGGCAAGAAAATGGAAGGAAGGATGCCTTGGAAAATGTGTCAGGTGCTCAGCCATCAGACTAAGGCATCTGTGGGAGACTTGGACTAAGGTTTGATCTGAAAGTCTCAATTTTGAGGAGCAAGTTTTTACGCTGCATCTTGCAACACTGATTTAAAAAAAACAAACAAGGACTCAATCAGTAGCCAGATGGCATTCTGACTAAGAACACTCTTTTGCGTGCTTGTCCAATCATTCATTTGGTAGGTGGGTTTTATTCTAGCAGCACCATGGTGATGGTTTTGCTTTTTCTTTGTGGTATGAGTGGTCTGTTAGCTGAGCCCCTGCGGCCTGGGGGATGTGTAGCCATTGTGTCAACAACTTCAAGTCATCAAGGTGACTCTAGAGTTGCACCCAGCACATGTGACAGCCAACGTTCCTGTAGTCCAAGTGACCCTTGCAAATAGAATCCTGATTTTCCTTCTTCCCCAGGCCCCCGAGTCCTGCAGGAACATTTCAAGGTTCTTCTGTGGTTCCTCAGACCTGGGCCGAATCCAGGCCCTGGTATGTACTGGCTGTGTGTCATTGGGCAAGTTATTAAAACTTCTGAGAGCCTGAGTTTCATTATCTGTGCAATGGGGATAAATAGTGTCTGTCAAAGAGATTTATTGTGAGAATTAATTATTAATTACAGTGCCAGGCACATGCTAACCATGCAATGAGTGGTAGTTATTTCTTTCAGAAAAGAAGGAAGGCTTGGGTTTGGTGCGGGGGTGGGTACTAACTCTTCCAGGTCACTTTCCAGAATTCCTTATAGAGGAAGAAGGCTGGAGTTTGAGTCCTGGCTCTACTAGGACCTCCCCACTCCTCAGTTTCTTCATCTGTAAAAAACGTGAAAATTGATAACCTCTGAACTGTTGAACAATCCACCTCATGAAGTTATTTTCCCAAGCCAAAGTTTATTTGAGGAGACTTTAGAGAAAATTCTAGAAACTTAATCATGGTATCAAAACCCGTTATTATTCTGATATATATTTTATTGTGTTTTAGGTTTTCGGGGATACACGAGAAGAATATGCAAGATTGTTGCATAGGTACACACACGGCAACGTGGTTTGCTGTCTTCCTCCCCATCATCTATATCTGGCATTTCTCCCCGTTATCCCCCCCCAACGCCTTACCCCCTGCTGTCCCTCCCCTAGTTCCCCCCACAGACCCCAGTGTGTGATGCACCCCTCCCTGTCTCCACGTGTTCTCATTGTTCAACAGCCGCCTATGAGTAAGAACATGTGGTGTTTGATTTTCTGTTCTTGTGTCAGTTTGCGGAGAATGATGGTTTCCAGGTTCATCCATGTCCCTACAAAGGACACAAACTCACTGTTTTCTATGGCTGCATAGTATTCCATGGTGTATATGTGCCACATTTTCCCCATCCAGTCTGTCATTGATGGGCATTTGGGTTGGTTCCAGGCCTTTGCTATTGTAAACAGTGCTGCAATGAACATTTGTGTGCATGTGTCCTTATAATAGAACAATTTATGATCCTTTGGGTATATACCCAGTAATGGGATATCTGGGTCAAATGGAATTTCTATTTCTAGGTCCTTGAGGAATCGCCACACTGTCTTCCACAATGGGTGAACTAATTCACACTCCCATCAACAGTGTAAAAGTGTTCTTATTACTTCACATCCTCTCCAGATTTTTTAATGATCACCATTCTAACTGGCATGAGATGGTATCTCAGTGCAGTTTTGATTTGCATTTCTCTAATGACCAGTGATGATGAGCATTTTTTCATATGTTTGTTGGCCTCATATATGTCTTCTTTTGTCAAGTGTCTGTTCATATCCTTCACCCACTTTTGAATGGGCTTGTTTTTTTCTTGTAAATCTGTTTTAATCTTTGTAGATTCTGGATATTAGCCCTTTGTCAGATGGGTAGATTGCAAAATTTTTTTCCCATTCTATTGGTTGCCGATTCGCTCTAATGATTGTTGCTTTTACTGTGCAGAAGATCTGGAGTTTAATTAGATCCCATTTGTCTATTTTGGCGCCAATGTTTTCGGTGTTTTAGTCATGAAGTCCTTGCCTATGCCTATGTCCTGAATGATTTTGCCTAGGTTTTCTTCTAGGATTTTTATGAAGTTGTAGGTCTTATGTTTAAGTCTTTAATCCATCTGGAGTTAATTTTAGTGTAAGGTGTCAGGAGAAGGGGTCATGTTTCTGCCTTCTGTACATGGCTAGCCAGTTTTCCCAGCACCATTTATTAAACAGGGAATCCTTTCCCCATTGCTTGTTTTTGTGAGGTTTATGAAAGATCAGATGGTTGTCGATGTGTGGCGTTGCCTCCGAGGCCTTTGTTCTGTTCCATTGGCCTATATCTCTGTTTTGGTACCAGTATCATGCTGTTTCGATTACTGTAGCCTTGTAGTATAGTTTGAAGTCAGGTAGCATGATGACTCCAACTTTGTTTTTTTTGCTTAGAATTGACTTGGCTATGCGGGCTCTCTTTTGGTTCCATATGAAGTTTAAGGTGGTTTTTTCCAGTTCTGTGAAAAATGGTCATTGGTAGCTTGATGGGGATAATGTTCAATCTATAAATTACTTTGGGCAGTGTGGCCATTTTCATGATATTGATTCTTCCTAACCATGAGCATGGACTGTTTCTCCATCTGTTTGTGTCCTGTCTTATTTCATTGAGCAGTGGTTTGTAGTTCTCTTTGAAGAGGTCCTTTACATCCTTTGTTAGTTGTATTCCTAGCTATTTTATTCTCTTTGTAGCAATTGTGAATGGCAGTTCATTCTTGATTTGGCTCTCTTTAAGTCTGTTATTGGTGTATAGGAATGTTTGTGATTTCTGCACATTGATTTTGTATCCGGAGACTTTGCTGAAGTTACTTATCAGTTTCAGGAGATTGGGGGCTGAGATGGTGGGATCTTCTAAATATGTAATCTTGTTGTCTGCAAATAGAGACAGTTTGACTTCCTCCTTTCCTAATTGAATACCTTTTATTTCTTTCTTCTGTCTGATGGCTCTGGCTAGAACTTCCAATACTAAACTGAATAGGAGTGGTGAGAGAGGGCATCCTTGTCTAGTGCCACATTTCAAAGGGAATGCTTCCAGTTTTTGCCCATTAGATATGATATTGGCTGTGGGTTTGTCGTAAATAGCTTTTATTATTTTCAGATACATTCCGTCGATACCTAGTTTATTGAGTTTTTAGCATGAAGGGCTGTTGAATTTTGTCAAAGGCCTTCTCTGCATCTATTGAGATAATCATGTGGTTTTTGTGTTTGGTTCTGTTTATGTGGTGAATTACGTTTATAGACTTGCGTATGTTGAACCTGACTTGCATCCCCGGGATGAAGCCTATTTGATCGTGATGGAAAAGCTTGTTGATGTGCTGTTACAATCGGTTTGCCAATATTTTACTGAAGATTTTTGCATCTATGTTCATCATGGATATTGGCCTAATGTTTTCTTTTCTTGTTGAGTCTCTACCAGGTTTTGGTACGAGGATGAATGATTTGGGAAGGATCCATTCTTTTTGGATTGTTTGGAATAGTTTCAGAAGGAGTGGTACCAGCTTTTCTTTGTATGTCTGGTAGAATTCAGCTGTGAACCCATCTGGACCTGGGCTATTTTGGTTGGTAGGCTATTAATTGTTACCTCAACTTTAGCCCTTGTTATTGGTTTCTTCAGGGTTTTAACTTCTTCCTGGCTTAGGCTAGGGAGGATACAAGTGTTCAGGAAGTTATCCATTACTTCCAGGCTTACTGGTTTAGGTGCATAGAGTTGTTTGTAGTTATCTCTGATGGTGGCTTGTATTTCTGTGGAATCTGTGGTGATACCCCTTTATCGTTTTTTATTGCATCTATTTGATTATTCTCTTTTCTTTTTATTAATCTGTCTAGCGGTCTATTTTATTGATCTTTTCAAAAAAATCAGCTCCTGGATCTATTGATTTTTTGAAGGGTTTTTTGTGTCTCTATCTCCTTCTGTTCGGCTGTGATCTTAGTTATTTCTTGTTTTCTGCTAGCTTTTGAGTTTTTTTGATCTTGCTCCCATAGCTCTTTCAATTTTAACAATAGGGTGTCGATTTTAGATCTTTCCTTGCTTCTGATGTGGGCATTTATTGCTATATATTTTCCTCTAGACATTGCTTTAAATGTGTCCCAGAGATTCTGGTATGTTGTGTCTTTGTTCTCGTTGGTTTTGAAGAACATCTTTATTTCTGCCTTCATTTCGTTGTTTATCCAGTCAACGTTCAAGAGCCAGTTGTTCAGTTTCCATGAAGCTGTGCAGTTCTTAGTTTCTGAATTTTGAGTTCTAATTTGATTGCACTGTGGTCTGAGAGACTGTTTGTTATGATTTCCATTCTTTTGCATTTCCTGAGGAGTGATTTACTTCCAATTATGTGGTCAGTTTTAGAGTAGGTGTGATGTGTTACTGAGAAGAATGTGTATTCTGTGGATTTGGGGTGGAGAGTTCTGTACATGTCTTGGCCCAGGTCTGAGTTGAAGTCCTGGATGTCCCTGTTAATTTTCTGTCTCGTTGATCCATTTAATATTGACAGTGGAGTGTTAGTCTCCCACACTTTAAGTCTCTTTGTAGGTCATTAAGAACTTGCTTTATGTATCTGGGTGCTCCTGTATTGGGTGCGTATATATTTAAGATCGTTAGCTCTTAACTGGTTGTTCCTATGTTTAGTGCTTCTTTCAGGAGCTCTTGTAAAGCAGGCCTGGTGGTGATGAAATCTCTGAGTAATTGCTTGTTCATAAAGGATTTTCCTTCTCCTTTGCTTATGGAGCTTAGTTTGGTTGGATATGAAATTCTAGATTGAAAGTTCTTTTCTTTAAGGATGTTGAAGATTGGCCCCCACTCTCTTTTGGCTTGTAGGGGTTTCTGCCGAGAGATGTGCTGTGAGTCTGATGAGCTTCCCTTTGTGGGTAACCTGACCTTTCTCTTGGCTGCCCTTAGCATTTTCTCCTTAACTTCAACCCTGGTGAATCTGACAATTATTTGCCTTGGGGTTGCTCTTCTTGAGGAACATCTTTGTAGTGGTCTCTGCATTTCCTGGACTTGAATACTGGCCTGCATTGCTAGGTTGGGGAAGTTCTCCTGGATAATACCCTGAAGAGTGTTTTCCAGCTTGGATTCATTCTCTCCGTTACATTCAGGTACACCTATCCAACGTAGATTAGATCTTTTCACATAATCCCATCCTTCTTGAAGGCTTTGTTCATTTATTTTTACTCCTTTTTTCTCTAATCTTATCTTCTTGTTTTATTTCATTGAGTTGATCTTCAATCTCTGATATCCTTTTGTCTCCTCGGTCGATTCGGCTGTTGAAACTTGTGTATTATTCGCAAAGTTCTCGTGTTGTGTTTTTTGGCTCCATCAGTTTATTATTTATATTCCTTTGTAAGCTGTTTATGCTCGTCAGCATTTTGTCAAACCTTTTTTCAAGGTTCTTAGTTTCTTTGCATTGAGTTAGTTAGTACATGTTCTTTTAGGTCCGAGAAGTTTGTTACTATCCTCCTTCTGAAGCCTGTCTCTGTCAGTTCATCAGACTCATTCTCTATCCAGCCTTGTTCCCCTGGAAGAGGAGAGGCCTTCTGGTTTTGGGTGTTTTCAACCTTTTTGCCCTGGTTTCCTCCCATCTTTGTGGATTTATTTACCTGTGGTCTTTGTAGTTGGTGACTTTCAGATGGCGTCTCTGAGTGGACATACTGTTTGTTTGTTGATGATGAAGTTATTTCTGTTTCTTAGTATTCCTTCTAACAGGCCCCTCTGTTGTAGGGCTGCTGGAGGTCCACTCCAGACCCTGTTTGCCTAGGGATCACCTGCAGCGGCTGCAGAACAGTAAGGGTTGCTGCCATCTTTGTCCCAGAAGGATACCTGCCAAATGTAGCCTGAGCTCTCCTTTATGAGGTAACTCTTGGATGTGTGGGGGTTGGGAGCTGCTAGAGGAGACAGTTTGTCCCTTACAGGAGCTCAAGTGCTGGGCTTTGAGCTCCATTGTTCCATTCAGAGCTGCTGTGCAGATACATTTAAGTCTGCTGCAGCAGAACTCATAACCGCCTTTTTTTCCCCAGGTGCTCTGTCCCAGGAAGGTTGGGCTTATAAATAAAGTTTCTGTCATGCTGCTGCCTTTTTTCAGGGATGCCCTGCCCAGCAAGGAGGTAGCCTAGTCACAGTCTGCCAGCAGAGGCATTGCTGAGCAGTGGGCTCTACCCAGCTGCCATGTGATCTTCCCTGCAGTCCTGTTTATAGGGGTATATTTAGAACTGCCTCAGCAATGGCAGCCCACCTCTGTAATGGCGGACACCCCTCCCCCACAGAGCTGGACCGTCCCTGGTTCAGCTGTGCTTGCTGTGAAACTCTCATTCCATAGCATTTCAAATTGCTGGTCTTGGTGGGGGTGGGACCGGTGGAGTCTGATCACCTGGCTCCCTGCCTCAGACCCCTTTTTCTTCAGTTGAATGGGCAACTCTGTCTTCCAGGTGTTCCAGTCATCAGTTAAAACGGCATCCGGATTTCTGTGAGTTCTTGTGCGGAGACCTGCTGTGCTGGAGACTTGTGGCGCTTTTTCGCCCAGGAATCTCCTGGCCTGGCTCCCTGGTTCTGTCCCCTTTTTTTCAGTTGAACTGGTGACTTTGTCTCCCAGATGCACCAGTCGCCAGCTGAAACAGCGCCCGAACCCATGGCGCTCCTCCACCCAGGAATCTCCTGGTCTGTGGGCAATAAAAATCCATCTGGAAATGCAGGGACCACTCACCCTCTGCTGTCTTGCTGGGAGCTGCAATCCAGAGCTGTTCCTACTAGGACATCTTGGATCCCAAACAAACAACCCAAGTTATTTTGACTACAGTCTTTTCAATAAAATTCCAATGATCGAAAAAGGTATGCTTTTTAGCTCAAAGGAAGTGTTGGCCATCTGACGTCATTCACAATAATAGCCTGACTTTAAAACTGGAGCCGGGCTGGGTGAGGTGGCTCACACACCGGTAATCCCAGCACTTTGGGAGGCCAGTGGATCACCTTAGGTCACGAGTTTGAGACCAGCCTGGCCAACATGGTGAAACCTGTCTTTACTAAAAACATAAAAATTAGCTGCGTGTGGTGGTGGGTACCTGTAATCCCAGCTACTTGGGAGGCTGAGCCAGGAGACTCACTTGAACCCAGGAGGCGAAGGTTGCAGTGAGCTCACACCGTGCCACTGTAATCCAGCCTGGGCAACAAGAGTGAAGCTCTGTCTCAAAACGAGAACAACAAAAAACCAACAAAACCAGAGCAGGCAGAAGCATTAGCCCTGTCTTCAGACTGCTAAGTCACGGCACCCGGCAGTACACCTACGTCCCTCTGGATCACTATATGTAATTCCGCAGCCTGTCCCCAGGACATAGAATCTGTTTGTTTGCACCTGTGCAGTGGTACAGACTCCTGGGGCACTCAGGATAGGTGACAGGGGAGCTCCTGCAGGACACTGGGGCCTGGGAAAGAAGGAAAATCAGGATTCTGTTTGCAGTGGTCACTTGGGCAACAGGAAAGCTGGCTGCCACAGGTGCTGCGTGCAACTCTGGAGTCACCTTGATGACTTGAAGTTGCTGACACAATGGCTACACATCCCCCAGGCCTCAGGGGCTCAGATAACAAACCACAATACCACAAAGAAAAAGGAAAACTACTACCATGGTGCTAACAGAATGAAACTCACCTACCAAATGAATCAATGGACAGGCACACAAAAGAGAGAATTCAGAGCCAGGAGATGGGAGCAGGGACCTAAACTGAGTTTAGAAACAAGTACAAACAGAAATAAGCAAAACCTTCCTACCCTTCAGTCCTCCAAACATGCCTAATCTTCCATCTAGACATACAACATCTGTCATCCATGCACAAAAAAAGGACGTGGTATGTACTGGCATGGGAAGAAGAGAGAGATCACAAGGACACTGTCTGTAGAAAGTGGTGCTTTCCTGGTCTCACAGTGCACTAAGGCGAGCAACAACCTTCTGGGTCAATAGCTTTGCCATTCAGTTTCCCACACAAAGAAGGCCTTTGAGCACCCCTAGAGTACAGCAGCCAGGGCCACTCACCTGAATGTGAAGAGGGTCCCCATGTCCAGCATTGACAGCAACTCCGCTTTCGACTTGGGGAAAGAGAGCCGGTAGCGCAGTGTCTCGAATGCAGGCACAATCATCGCTTTCTTGGTGTTGGCAAGGTCAAGCTGGATGACAGACTTCCTGAAAAGAGGGAAGAGGCAGAGAGACAGAGACCCTGTGACACCAGGCCAGGGTCTTCCCCCTTGAGGGCAGGGTGGTCATTGGCCCAGGGAGGCAAGGGAGAGAAAGCTCAAGTCAGCCTCTCAATTAAAGATGGGGAAACTGGGCTGGGTACGATGACTCACATCTGTAATCCCAGCCTTTGGGAGGTGGAGGCAGGCAGATCACTTGAGGTTAGGAGTTTGAGACCAGCCTGGCCAACATGGTGAAACCCTGACTCCACTACTTGGGATGCTGAGGCATGGGAATTGCTTGAGCCTGGAAGGCAGAGGTTGCCATGAGCTGGGATCATGCCACTGCACTCCAGCCTGGGTGACAGAGATAGATTCTGTCTGAAAAAAAATAAATGAATAAAGACAAAGAAAAAAAAAAAAGATGGGGAAACTGGAGTCCTGGGAGCCCAAAGCAGCTTGGCAAACACCACCTGGGGAACCCAGATTGGAGTGGGATCTGCTGTCTCCGAGACAGAGAGCTCAATCTTCCTGGAGAATACACACAGGGCAGAACAGACTGAGGGGCTTGGAGAAACTCCCACACGTTTTCAGTGTGTGCTCCTGCCAGAGTCAGGCACAAAAGGAAGGTCTCCAAGGACCACAGGGGTTAGAGCCCAGCCTGCTTGGTTCTCTGGGATGGTCAATCACTCCTGCACCACTGGCCACACCAGAGCAGGTGGACAGGGAGCAGGTGAGAGAATCACCAAACTGGGCACTTTCAGGTTCCATCTCAGAGATGCCTCAACTCCTTGAATTCTCCAGACTCCAAGCCTTTAACGTAGGCCGAGACACCCTATGCAGCCAGCACTGGTAGGACAGAGCTCTAGTATACCACTTGGGGAAAGTTCTCCAAAGTCGTGCCCTGGTGCCTGGCCTTCCACTCTGCTCCTCTGAGATCCAATTCTGCATGTCTGGGTTTGTTGGCCATTTCCCAGCTCTGTAGCTGTCACTTAGGGAGAAAGGCTCATGGAGGGCCATACGTGGCCCAGCATCTAGTGCCATACGGAATAAGGCTTTTAATGAACACAGGCTGAATTTGAACCCTGGCAGGGTCACTTTATGAGTCCTGCCATCCTGGGAAAGCGATTTAGCTCCTCCCTATCTCTGGTCCCTTGTCCCTAAAATGATGGCAATAACATCTACCTCCTGGAACAAGGTGATAAAATACCACTTGGCATACTTGTCCAGGGGCAGGCCTGCTGGTGACAAGTGGTCACTATAATACTGCACTGCTATTGTGGCTCGCTGACTTGGATCTTCTGTGATCTATTTTGGCCGGGACCTAGGAATTCATTTTGGCCTCCTGCTTTGACACTGACTTTTGGGTTTCAAGGTCATCATGGGCTGTCTGTTTCTATCTCTGAAATAGAGAAAGCAGCCTTTCTTGGGGAAAATGTAGGCATTGTAAGGCATTTTGAAAAACAAAGCAGCAGCCCTCTGTGGCCATAAAACTGTCCATTGAAGGCCCAGTACAGTGGCTCACACCTATAATCCCAGCACTTTGGGAGCTTGGGCAGGGCAGATCACGAGGTCTGGAGTTCAAGATTAGCTTGGCCAATACGGTGAAACCGCTTCTCTACTAAAAATACAAAAATTAGTTGGGCATGGTGGCACGTGCCCGTAGCCCAGCTACTCAGGAGGCTGAGGCAGAAGAATTGCTTGAACCCCGGAGGCAGAGGTTGCGCCACCGCACTGCGGCCTGGGTGCCACAGGGGGACTCGATCTCAAACCACCCTGCGCCCCCCCCGCCCCCCCCCACCAAAACAAAGAAACAAAAAACTCTCAATTGCTGGATTATTAAAGTCACTCCACTCAACCAAATTTTGAGCCTGTGCATGAGCAGAGACCAGAGTTGGCGTGCAAAGAGGAATCATACCATAAGAAAGTGACTAAGTTAGCGCAAGCCTGCGTGGGACAAAACAGAGTGGCAGTCCAAGAAGGTCACAGGACATTGGAAGGGCTTCGTATTATTCAATCATGAGGGGAACCTGGACCAGGTCAGAATAAGGGCAGTTTCGAATAAGGACAGTTTCCTAAAACCATCCTTGGGTAATGGATCTCACCAGCTCCCAGTAGAGAGGGGTTGGTTGGGATGGGCTGGAAGTTCATTTTGGAACCCCCTGAATATCATTTGCAGTTCACTCTTTACCATAGGGCTCTTGCTAACTTTATACCAAATAATATATAGTTCTCACACCACTATTCCAGAGGTTTGTAAAGGATGACAGCAAGATAGCATGTGAGTGAGCTATACTTAGTGACTTTGAGAGCCAGAGGTTGGAGTCAGCCTGTCCTGGCCTGGATTCGTCTCCCGCATTGTCTGCCCGAACAATGTTAGTTTTCAAATATCCAAGATTCCCTCTTCTGTGGCCAGGCATCTAATGTCAGCTATCACTCTCTTTTATATCAATTCCTTATTAGACATGGGCCGAGCTAGGCTCTTTACCTTTCCCTCTGGAAAGATGGGTACCTTATCTATTGATTCTGGGTATTGGGGATGGGACATATAGATCTAAAGAATATCCTTGGACCAAGACAGCAAAGCCCTTGGAATCCCTGGGGCAGGGGGGAAGCTGTGCCGGTACTGGTGGGTGGTTGCTACTTACTCAGCAGTCACCCAGCACCTATGATATGCCAGGCACTTGAAGACACAGGGTGAAAAGAACAAGCAAAGTCTCTGCCCACATGGTGCTTACATTCTTATAAATATCTCAGGACAAGGCTCTCTACATTGGGGCCCCAGACTGCATTTGTAGGTGATTATTTTAGAGTATAGTGCTATAGAAACCGAGTAGAAGGCTGAGAGGGCTGAACTGTACAGGGAATGGACAAAATAAAAAGACACATACACATATGTATGCAGTGCATACAGAGATCTAACATGGATGTTTCTATCTATATAAGCCTCAAGTTACTATTATAATCAGTTACTACAGGAGCTGCTGCTTGGAGATTAATTCCTGCTGGAAAACAATTCCCCTTTCTATGGGGGCAACCTGCTCCTATACACAGAAGCAGCTCTCAGAGCATTCTGCCTGCCCTAGCTGCACCCCTGGCAAGGGTAGGTTGTTCAGGATTAGTCACTTGACCCAAGCTGAGCAAATTAGTTTCTTACTCTGGAAATTTGAATAGGAAACGACTGGGGAAGCACAGAATTGACTTGCAGTGATGTCAAACCATGCCCTGAAGGCTTCTGAACTGCTGCAGAGGGGCCCAGAGCTGTCCTGGTTAACTGCAGTCTTTTTATGTATTAATTTTCCAAGTCCTAGTTTGATTCCATAAGATAACCCATCCATTATTTCCTTTGTTTTTATTTTACTTAAGCTCCCTGTTATTAGTTTCTGTCGCCTGCAACTAAACAACTCTTACCAACATACTGCAAGACCCAGAGCAGACAGACCCAGTAAGCAGTATGCCTCACAAATGCAGTCCTAGGAAGCCTTATTTCCCTCTGCAAATTCTCTTTAATCTCACTAAAATACAAACTGCCGCAAAGACAGATCTGTCACGTGACAGATCCATGTCAGACCCAGTTCAAGGAAATTTCAATACTGATGTCCTGAAAGGGTCTCATGATGAAGTTGTTTCAGCAGTGAAATGGCTTCATGGTACAAACTCTGAGCACATCTGTTTATTAAGAAGGTAACGGTAGCCTGGGTCTTGCTGCACAGTGTTCTGTTAGTGCATCTTACCCTGGATGGGGCTTGCTGTCCTAGGGGTCAACAATTTGCAGCCAATAGTTCTCTGGAAAGTGAGTCCTGCAGAGGATAGGGTGCAGATTCTTCCAGAACGGTGGGGCTGGACGACGAGCCAGAAAGCTGGCAAGGAGCCAGGAGACCTGGGTTCTAGGCCCACCCTGAGCACCTGGGTGACTTTGGGTCACTCCATTACTCTTTTAGATTGCTAAATTTAGACTATTAAGATGGAAGCTTCGTAAGACAGTCTGGTGTAGTGGTAATCAGACCAGACATCTAGCTCTGACTTTACTAGGCTGTCTTCTTGGGCAAATCACTTTCACTATTGTAAGTCCTGGCACTGATGCTCTTGTAAAATACGTTGATGAGGAAAAGCAGAGTGCTTGTGGAAGGGCTTGCACAGTGCCTGGCACACAGTAAGCACTGGGTACATGACACCTATGATGGTTACTTTTATGTATCAGATGGGCCAGGCTATGGTGGCCAGTTACTTGGTCACATACTAGTCTAGCCATTGCTGTGCAAGTGTTTTATAGATGTACTGCAGTTACTTTTGCACCAACCTAATAATTAACAAGTATAGTCAGTTAATTTTAAGGAAAGGAGATTTCCCTTGATAATATGGGTGGGCCTCATCTAATCAGTTGAAGACCATAAGAACAAACACTGAACTTTCCCAGAAAAGATGGAATACTGCCTTAGCACAATAACATAGGAATCCTGCCTCAGTTTCCAGCCTGCAGGACTGCTCTGTGAATTTCAGACTTGCCAACTCCACAACTGTGTGAGCCAATTCCTTAAGCTCTATTGATCTAGCAACACATATATCACTATCTATCTCTACATATTGATATATATCTTAATGTCTGTAGGATACACTATGCATCTCTCTCCTATTGGCTCTGTGTCTCTGGAGACCCCGGAGGACTGCACTGGTAAGGCATGCTGCTTACTGGGTCTTGGAATACATTGCTTAGGGTTGTTTAGCTGCAAGAAACAAAAATTAATACCGGGTAGCTTACCTAAAATAAAACATGTCCTGATTCTGACCTGGTCCACATTCCTCCTCATCATTCAATGATAACAAGCTCTTCTTGGACTGCCACTCTGTTCTTGTCCAGCATATGGGCCCGAGCTGACAGTTACTTCCTTATGGTGTGATTCCTCTTTGCAGACCAGCCAGGAGACCTGGGTTCTAGGCCCACCCTTGCATATGCACAGGTTCGGTTCAAAGTTTTGTTGCCCTTGTCTTGTCAAGACACCTGCAAAAACGTTCACTAACCTACTACACTATATTGATATTGGACCAAGGAATTTTTTTTTTTTTTGAGGCGGAGTTTCGCTCTTGTTACCCAGGCTGGAGTGCAATGGCGCGATCTCGGCTCACTGCAACCTCCACCTCCTGGGTTCAAGCAATTCTCCTGCCTCAGCCTCTCAAGTAGCTGAGATTACAGGCGCGCGCCACCATGCCCAGCTAATTTTTGTATTTTTAGTAGAGACGGGGTTTCGCCATGTTGACCAGGATGGTCTCGATTTCTTGACCTCGTGATCCACCTGCCTCGGCCTCCCAAAATGCTGGGATTATAGGCATGAGCCACTGCGCCTGGCTAGGAATTCTTAATCTAAATAACTCAGAATCTTGCTGATAACAATGGAGAGCCCTGTGAACATAAGTGACTTAGAGCCAGACAGCAGCAGCTCCCAAACCTGAGTGCTCCTCTCCTGACTTCAGGCACATTCTGCAACCTCTCCCAACCACGGGTTCCCCATCTGTAAATGGAGATAATAAATCCTTACCTCTCATCTCTCAGGGTTCTAGAACCCAAAGCAGTGCCCGACTTAGAATTAACTCATTGACAAGTCCTCTCCCTTTCAAAGCTGAGCTTACTGGTGCATCCAAGGCAAGAGAATGGGAGAGAGTGAAGGAGGATTCAGAAAAGATGACATACGGCTTACAGCCAGGGCAGACTTCTGTTTTTTCATCTGCAGAAACAGAGCTTATGAGATCTCAGTCTCTAGCCAGCCCTCTGAGTCTGTCTTTGTGTCAAAAACAATTCAGGTGTTGCTCACAGAGTAAATTCACCTCTTCACTGGTTAGCATGGCAGAGCTAACCAGTGGGGAACTGTGAATTTGATAAAGCTTATGTTCCAAAGCCCCCCAAGCCTCCTCTTCCATGTATCTTTTTCCCTGAGCCCCTCCTCTCAGCTCACTCAAGTATATGAATAGTTCACATCTCTTGCTCCTATCTGACAAAACTGGTGAGCAGGGGAGGGGATGTGAGTAGCGAGGCTTCCTATGCCAACTGAGGGGGTAGGGGTGGGTGGAGATGCTAGGCTTGCCTGGGCTCTGCGTACATTGAAGAAACGGCATGGAAGGGCAGAGTATGCGCTAGATGGGTTTCCCTGCTGCTACAGTGGCGTGGAATTACCAATCCTCAACCTGACCATGGCTGCTGAGCTCTCTTACACATACATACACACCTCCCTCCATCTCATTCTCTCTTTTTAACTCCATCCTTTCCTTTAGAGGCAGGTCCCTGTAACCAAGGAAAGAACCCAGGTTCCTGGCATGAAGAGATGACGGGACAGTGTCTAGGAAGACATAAGGAAACGCCACGCACTGCTTAGTTCTGACAACTTCGCCTCCTCGGAGCCACAATCATTCCGATTCTAGAGGCAGGCTGCTCAGGTGTGCATCCTGGCCAACTACTTACCTCTTGGTTCTGCAGTTTCCCTATCTGTAACATGCAATATCTATAAAATGGGAATGAGGGTGGAACAAGAAGAGGAGCCAGCAATGGGAACTGCAGGGAGGGACCAAGAAGGTGGAAAAACCACAATGAGACTGTGATGAGCACCTAAAAGCCAAGAGAAAAAAAAAAGGGTGCCACGGAGGAGTCACTGGCTCTTGGATGCCACTGAGAAGTCAAACGAGATGAGAGCTGGGGGCTGGCCGTTGGATCTGGCAACGTGGAGGTCACGGGCAGCATCCCCCTGGATTGCTAGCATCTAGGGCACCAGTCAAGTAAGTGAGTGTGAGGGCCATGGCCATTTAGAAGTTCCCTTCCCTACCTCTGGTTCTGCAAAAATAAGTCAAGTAAACATAGGGCAGGGCTGGATTGCTAATCAGGAAAAAGATCCATGTTTCAACACTGGACAATATAGTTACATTTTGAGTGTCTAAAGGCTGGGAAAAATGAACCTATGTGGTCCAGAGAAGAGGATATAAGGAAAACTCTATGACCAATACCTAACTCCTTCACAGTGAGGTAAGACCTGGGAGAAGAGACCCGTGTGTTCCAATCGCACCCATCCTGGGGTCCCGCAACGGTAACAACTTGCCTGAAAATAGGATTCCAGTTACTCACCTGTTTCCACCAAAGGACGAGCTCCCTAAATCTGGTCTGTCTACCCTTATGCTTTCTCCTCGACTCAGTATTCCCTGAAATAAGTTCCTCCTGTCTCACTGATGTGGGCTTAGGTATTGTGCTATGGTGTCCCCCAAAATTCATGTGTTGGAAAGTTAATCTCCAATGCAGCAGTGGAGGCGGGGTCTCATGGAAGGTGTTTACGTCATGAGGGCTCCACCCTCATGAATACATTCATGCTATGGTTACAAAAAAAAAAAAAAACGCTTGAAAGAGGGAGCTCGGTCCCATTTGTTTGCCTTTCCTCCACCTTCCACATGAGAACATGGCATTCCTCCCCTCTGCAGGATGCACTGTTCAAATAACCATCTTGGAGCAGGGCATGGTGGCTCACACCTGTAATCCCAGCACTTTCAGAGGTTGAGGTGGATGGACAACCTGAGGTCAAGAGTTCAAGATGAGCTTGGCCAACATGGTGAAACCTCATCTCTACTAAAAATACAAAAAATTAGGCGTGGTGGTGCACACCTGTAATCCCAGCTAAGCAGGAGGCTGAGGTAGGAGAATCGCTTGAACCGGGGAGGTGGAAGGTGCAGTAAAAGCTGAGATCGCACCACTGCACTCCAGCCTGGGCAGCAGAGTGGGACTCTGTCTTAAAAACAACCAACCAACCCACAAAGAACCATCTTGGCAGAAGAGAGCAGCCCTCCCAGACACCAACCACCAGGTGTGTTCTCAGACTGCCTGGCCTCCAGAACTGTGGGGAATACATTTCTATTCTTTAAAAATTACAGTCTCCAGTATTTTGTTACAGCACCACAAAACGAACGAGGACGTACTAGAAACCCTATTTGATGACATCTTCAAGAAAACAAAATTAGAAAACTAATCCATCACTGAAATTAAGAAAATGAGAAGGCACAGTCAAGTTTCAACAGGGACAAAGGATTCTGGAATTATCTACTGTTTGTGTCTTTCTAATCTGGGGGGCTGGGGGGCAACCTCAAGCAGCTGCAGGGCCAGGCCAGGGACGTGGATATGGTACAGGCTGGTGGGGACGGAGCAGGACGCTCAATGGCAGTGGATGCCAGGCTTCAGTGTTGAGGAGACAAAAGGGAGGAGGAGAGCAGGGGATGGGATAAACGGGAACGCATGCGCAGCGGCTCCTGAATTCTAGCTGTGGGCCTGACATACGGGATTGGAGCCACAGAGTCTGATATTTCAAGAGGAGCCAAGTGAAATTATCTTCAACACACTCGAGGGCTGGGTATCTCTCATGGCATGCCAGTTTGAAAAGAGGCTGAACAGTGAGAAAAAAGAGCATGATCTTTTTAATCAGATGATGTAGATTCCATCTTAATTGCACCACTTCACTGACTGTGCAATCATGGGCAATTTTCTTAACACTCTGGAATTTTGTTTCCTTATATTGAAGATAATAAATACTTTATGGACTGGGTGATTAAGAGAACTACGAATATTAATGAAGCCATCACCTAGACTTTGGGTGCATAGCTAAATGAACATATGTAACCTTTGTCCATGCATAGCTCACAGCATAGGGAGGAAGACAGAGGCATACTGCTCTCTGGGAGCAGAGTCATGAAGACTTATCATCACTGAGATGTGTTCCAGTCAAGCAGCAGGAGGTAGCCAGTCAGGACAGAGTGTTTCAGGTTATTTGCAAAGCTCTGATAACAAGAAAGCATATAGGATTGGAGAAACTAAGTTTCTTAGCACCTGCCTGGTATATTGTAGGTGGCTGATAATAAATGCTTACATGCACTGAGTACTGGGCCCCATGCTAAGTGCTTTATATGTAGTACTTCTCTAACTCAGTGCAACCTATGACTTAGGTACTCGTATTCTCAGTTTAATGATAAAGATATTAAAGTTCTGAGAGGTTCACAAGTAACTACCATACAGCTGGTAGTTATCATCATCATTGTAATTATATTAATGAAGTCTGCACCAGCGTAAGCAGGAAAGCTCAATAACCACAGCATGCATTAGGGCCAAGTCTGTTAATATGGTGATTGTGTCTGTCTCCCCAGCCTTGCAACTGAATCAATGAACTTGTTTGAGTTCTTGGGTTAAGGCAGTAGTAGGAGAGTGGTTAGGGACAGAAAACAGGGAGAAGGCAGGAGGCTACAATCTGCGTACCTATTCTCCTTAAATGCCAATCTCAAGTCTACCTTGAGAGAGTGAACTAGGGCAGAGGCCAGAAAACAAACAGTATTGTGAGACTAGGAACACGTGCACTGACCCTACATGTCATTGGCTTAGGAGCATCCTATACTGGCTATTTCCTTTCATGACCACTCCTGAGTTTCTCAAACCAGTATAATCTGTCTTTGACTCTGTGGATCTGGCCAAAGTCAGCTATGTCCCCTTGTCATTAAGTCTAACAGTTGTCCACTCTCACCTTGTCGGAATTATGTCTGCATTTGGCATTAATGACCACTCCTACTGGCCTTAGCTCAAGCCTATCCCATAATTCTGAAGGCATCTTTCTGCTTTTTCTGACCAGGGTGACTGTCTTGAACACCAGCCCCCCGGATGCTGGTAACCATCTGGGACCTCTTGTGGCCGCTACTCCTTGGGCAGGGGTTGAAGAATTCCCCATCTCTGCCACTCAAGTTTCCACCACTCCTGTAACAGAAGTGGCTGTGCAGACTTCTTTGTGGTGTTGCAATAAATGGCTGAGGCCAGTGCTGACAAGTGAGAAACTACTGGGAATGGCAGGGCTGAAGACACTGGGACTGCTGTCAGAATGTGGAAGAGAACCAGACATGTCAGCTCTCAGAGCCCCGGGTTTCCACAGCCCTGTTCTGCGGCATCAAATGTCAGAGAGCCCACTGTTTAATCAAACCTGAGCTGTAAGAAATCCATGTGGTTCTCAAACAAGTTCCCAGGGACTACTATGGAAGTTATATTAAAAGGGGATGGGAGGAGGGAAAGAAACCTGTGCTGAAGTGTGCATCTGTTTCAGAAACAGCATCAATTTCTCGCTAGGCTTGGTGCATAGCCAATTAGAAAAACTGGTCTCCCTGCCCCTCCCATCCCCACCACCATGGGCCTTGATGTGTCTCCATTCATGCTCCCCTTCACACTGGGTCTACATCTTCTTTGGGACTGGTTCATCCCAGACTGTTTCGCTCACTGGTGGCGGCTGCCTGTGTATGTACCTATCAGCCCTGCCAGGCTTGTGGTCTTGGGTGGGCCTCTGTTCATGGTTACATTTCCAGGTCTTGCAAAGTGCCAGGCAAAGAGTAGGTGCTCAGTAAGTGTTTAGGGAATGGAGGAATCTGTTTGTAACTGCCCTATGTGGTAGACAGGATGGGACTGTGAAGAGGGCTCTCTGGAAATGACCAAGACCTGAGTTGACATGATAGCTCTGCTACTTAAATACATACCTTGGGCAAAGTTACCTTCTGTGCTTTAATCTCACTTGTATAATGGGAATAAAAGCACTTATTTTTGACTAGCGTGTCATAAAAAAGCATAACATTTGCCCAGTGCCTAGCACAGCACCTGCCACAAGAGAGAGCACTTATAAACGTGTTTTTTCCTTTCTGAGTCCTTTACAGATCCATGCACTCATATTCTCATGGATGCTCATAAGAAGTGTATCTGCCACAAGAGGTCAAGAGATCAAGACTATCCTGGCCAACATGGTGAAACCCTGTCTCTACTAAAAAATACAAAAATTAGCATGGCATGGTGGCACATGCTTGTAGCCCCAGCTACACAGGAGGCTGAGGCAGGAGAACTGCTTGAACCCAGGAGGCAGAGGTTGTAGTGAGCTGAGACTGTGCCACTGCACTCCAGCCTGGTGCCTGGCCACAGAACAAGATTCTGTGCCAAAAAAAAAAAAAAAAAAAAAAAAAGAAGTGGATCTGCCAGCGGGGGTCAATCAAAAGAGAAAGCAGAGGCCCAGGTCTGAGACGTGCCATCATTTTCTGATTTCAGCTTATGCCTGGCAAGGTGTGTGGGCATGAACCAGTTAGCTAGTGATGTGCTGTGAGGAGTAGCAGGGCCAATGCAGCCACAGGTGGGATCAACCAGTGAGGGGCAAGGAAGGACGTGTGTGTGCATGTGTGTGGGTGCTCATGTGACTCTGGGAGACTACGAGAAGCCCTATTGGGGCTTCTGTCTCCAGTTGTCCCTCACAGCCATTTAAGCTGACTAGCTGCTCTAGATCCAAGATGGCCGAATAGGAGCAGCTCTGGATTGCAGTTACCAGTGTCCTTTCTGGGACAAAGATAACAGAAGAAGAAACTGGCAGCAACCCAGGCAAGCAGGGTCTAGAGTGGACCTCCAGCAGTCCTACAGCAGAGGGGCATGACTGTTAGAAGGAAAACTACGAAACAGAAATAACTTCATCATTAACAAAAAGGACGTCCATTCAGAAACCCCATCTGAAAGTCACCAACTACAAAGACCACAGGTAGATAAATCCACAAAGATGGGAAGAAACCAGCGCAAAAAGGACAAAAACACCCAAACCCAGAATGCCTCTCCTCCTCTAAGGGATCACAACTCCTTACCAGCAAGGGAACAAGGCTGGATGGAGAATGAGTCCGATGAATTGACGGAAACAGGCTTCAGAAGGTGGGTAATAACAAACTTCTCTGAGCTAAAAGAACATGTTCTAACCAATGCAAAGAAACTAAGAACCTTGAAAAAAGGTTTGACAAAATGCTAACGAGAATAAACAGCTTAGAGAGGAATATAAATAAACTGATGGAGCTGGAAACACAACACGAGAACTTTGCAAATAATACATAAGTTTCAATAGCCAAATTGACCAGGCAGAAGAAAGGATATCAGAGAATGAAGTTCAACTCAATGAAATAAAACGAGAAGGCAAGATTAGAGAAAAAAGGAGTAAAAATAAATGAACAAAAAGCCTCCAAGAAGTATGGGATTATGTGAAAAGACCTAATCTATGTTTGATCAGTGTACCTGAATGTGATGGAGAGAATGAATCCAAGCTGGAAAACACTCTTCAGGGTATTATCCAGGAGAACTTCTCCAACCTAGCAACACAGGCCAGTATTCAAGTCCAGTAAATGCAGAGACCACCACAAAGATATTCCTCAAGAAAAGCAACACCAAGGTACATAATTGTCAGATTCACCAGGGTTGAAATGAAGGAAAAAATGCTAAGGGCAGTCAGAGAGAAAGGTCAGCTTACCCACAGAAGGAAGCCCATCAGACTCACAGCGGATCTCTCAGCAGAAACCCTACAAGCCAGAAGAGAGTGGGGGCCAATCTTCAACATCCTTAAAGAAAAGAACTTTCAACCTAGAATTTCATATCCAACCAAACTAAGCTCCATAAGCAAAGGAGAAGGAAAATCCTTTATGAACAAGCAATTACTCAGAGATTTCATCACCACCAGGCCTGCTTTACAAGAGCTCCTGAAAGAAGCACTAACCATAGAAAGGAACAACCAGTACTAGCCACTCCAAAAACATACCAAATGGTAAAGAGCATCGACACAACGAAGAAGCCGCATCAACTAATGGGCAGAACAACCAGCTAGCATCAAAATGGCAGGATCAAAGTCTCACATAACAATATTAACCTTAAATGTAAATGGGCTATGTGCCCCAATCAAAAGACACAGATTGGCAGATTGGATAAAACGTCAAAACCCATCCGTGTGCGGTATCCAGGAAACCCATCTCACGTGCAAGGATACATATAGGCTCAAAATAAAGGGATAGAGGAAGATTTACCAAGCAAATGGAGAGCAAAAAAAGCAGGAGTTGTAATCCTAGTCTCTGATAAGATAGACTTTAAACCAACAAAGATCAAAAGAGACAAAGAAGGGCATTACATAATGGTAAGAGGATCAACGCAACAAGAAGAGCTAATGATTCTAAATATGTACACACCCAGTACAGGAGCACCCAGATACATAAAGTAAATTCTTAATGACCTACAAAGAGACTCAGACTCCCACACAATAATAGTGGGAGGCTTCAATGAGACAGAAAATTAACAAGGACATCCAGGACTTGAACTCAGACTTGGACCAAGCAAACCTAATAGACATTTACAACTCTCCATCCCAAATCCACAGAATATATATTCTTCTCAGCAACACATCACATCTACTCTTAAAATTGACCACATAATTGGAAGTAAATCACTCCTCAGTAAATGCAAAAGAATGGAAATCATAACAAACAGTCTCTTAGACCACAGTGTAATCAAATTAGAGCTCAGAATTCAGAAACTAACTCAGAACCGCACCACTTCATGGAAACTGAACAACTGGCTCTTGAATGCTGACTGGATAAACAATGAAGAAAGGGCAGAAATAAAGATGTTCTTCAAAACCTTCAAAACCAATGAGAATGAAGACAATGTACCAGAATCTCTGGGACACATTTAAAGCAGTGTCTAGAGGAAAATTTATAGCAATAAATGCCCACATCAGAAGCAAGGAAGGATCTAAAATCGACACCCTATCCTCAAAATTGAAAGAACCAGAGGAGCAAGATCAAAAAAACTCAAAACCTAGCAGAAGACAGGAAATAATTAAGATCAGAGCACAACTGAAGGAGACAGAAACACAAAAAACCCTTCAAAAAATCAATAAATCCAGGAGCTGGTTTTTTTGAAAAGACCAACAAAATAGAACACTAGCCAGATTAATAAAAAAGAAAATGGAGAAGAATCAAACAGATGCAATAAAAAAGAATAAAGGGTATACCACCACAGATTCCACAGAAATACAAACCACCATCAGAGATTACTACAAACAACTCTATGCACATAAACCAGTAAGCCTGGAAGAAATGGATAAATTCCTGGATACTTGCACCCTCCCAAGCCTAAACCAGGAAGAAGTCAAAACCCTGAATAGACCAATAACAAAGGCTAAAGCTGAGGCAGCAATTAATAGCCTACCAACCGAAAAAAAAAAAAACCCAGATGGATTCACAGCCTAATTCTACCAGACATACAAAGAGGAGCTGGTACCACTCCATCTGAAAGTATCCCAAACAATCCAAAAAGAAGGAATCCTTCCCAAATCATTGTATGAGACCAATATCACTCTGATACCAAAACCCAGCAGAGACTCAACAAGAAAAGAAAACTTCAGGCCAATATCCATGATGAACATAGATGCAAAAATCTTCAATAAAATACTGGCAAATCAATTGTAACAGCACATCAAAAAGCTTATCCACCATGATCAAGTAGGCTTCATCCCGGGGATGCAAGGCTAGTTCAACATACGCAAGTCTAAACGTAATCCACCAGATAAACAGAACCAAAGACAAAAACCACATGATTATCTCAATAGATGCAGAGAAGACCTTTGACAAATTCAACAGCCCTTCATGCTAAAAACTCTCACTAAATTAGGTATTGACAGAAGGGTACCTGAAAATAATAAAAGCTATTTATGACAAACCCACAGCCAATATCATATCGAATGGGCAAAAACTGGAAGCATTCCCTTTGAAATCTGGCACTAGATAAGGATGCCTTCTCTCACCACTCCTATTCAATTTAGTATTGGAAGTTCTAGCCAGAGCCATCAGACAGAAAAAAGAAATAAAGGGAATTCAATTAGGAAAAGAGGAAGTCAAACTGTCTCTATTTGCAGACGACATGATTATATATTTAGAAGACCCTATCGTCTCAGTCCAAAATCTCCTGAAACTGATAAGCAACTTCAGCAAAGTCTCAGAATACAAAATCAACGTGCAAAAATCACAAGCATTCCAATACACCAATACAAGACTTAAAGAGAGCCAAATCAAGAATGAACTGCCATTCACAATTGCTACAAAGAGAATAAAATAGCTAGGAAAGCAACTAACAAAGGATCTCTTCAAGGAGAACTACAAACCACTGCTCAATGAAATAAGAGAGGACACAAGCAGATGGAGAAACATTCCAGGCTCATGGTTAGGAAGAATCAATATCGTGAAAATGGCCATAATGCCCAAAGTAATTTATGGATTCAATGCTATCCCCATCAAACTACCAATGACCTTCGTCACAGAACTGGAAAAAGCCACCTTAAAGTTCATATAGAACCAAAAAAGAGCCCGCATAGCCAAGTCAATTCTAAGCAAAAAGAACAAAGCTGGAATCATCATGCTACCTGACCTCAAACTATACGACAAGGCTACAGTAGTCAAAACAGCATGGTACTGGTACCAAAACAGAGATATAGACCAATGGAACAGAACAGAGGCCTCGGAGGCAGCACCACACATCTACAACCATCTGATCTTTGACAAACCTCACAAAAACAAGCAATGGAGAAAGGACTCCCTGTTTAATAAATGGTGTTAGGAAAACTGGCTAGCCATGTGCAGAAAGTAGAAACTGGACCCCTTCTCGACACTTTACACTAAAATTAACTCCAGATGCATTAAAGACTTAAACATAAGACCTAACACCATAAAAACCCTAGAAGAAAACCTAGGCAAAACCATTCAGGACATAGGCATAGGCAAGGACTTCACAACTAAAACACCAAAAGCAATGGCAACAAAAGCGAAAATTGACAAATGGGACCTAATTAAACTCCAGAGCTTCTGTACAGCAAAAGTAACAATCATCAGAGTGAACCGGCAACCAACAGAATGGGGAGAAGTTTTTGCCACCTATCCATCTGACCCAGGACTTATATCCAGAATCTACAAAGAATTAAAACAGATTTACAAGAAAAAAAAAATCAAAAGTGGGCGAAGGATATGAACGCTTTTCAGAAGAAAACATATATGAGGCCAACAAACATGAAAAAATTATCATCATCACTGGTCATTAGAGAAATGCAAATCAATACTACATTGAGATACCATCTCACGCCAGTCAGAATGGTAACCACTAAAGAATCTGGAGACAACAGATGCTGGAGAGGATGTGGAGAAATAGGAACACTTTTACACCGTTGGTGGAAGTGTAAATTAGTTCAACAATTGTGGAAGAAAGTGTGGCGATTCCTCAAGGACCTAGAAACAGAAATTCCATATGACCCAGCAATCCCATTACTGTGTATATATCCAAAGGATTATAAAACGTTCTATTATAAAGACACATACACACGTGTGTTCACTGCAGCACTGTTTACAATAGCAAAGACCTGGAACCAACCCAAATGCCCATCGATGATAGACTGGACAGGGAAAATGTGGCACATATACACCATGGAATACGATGCAGCCATAAAAAACAATGAGTTCATGTCCTTTGTAGGGACATGGATGAACCTGGAAACCATCATTCTCAGCAAACTGACACAAGAACAGAAAATCAAACACCACATGATCTCACTCATAGCTGGGCGTTGAACAATGAGAACACATGGACACAGGGAGGGAAGCATCACACACTGGGGTCTGTTTGTGGGGGATGAGGGGAGGGACAGTGGGGGGTAGCAAATTGGGGAGGGATAGCATGGGGGGTAATGCCAGATATAGGGGATGGAGGCAGCAAACCACATTGCCATATATGTACCTATGCAGCAGTCCTGCAAGTTCTTCACATGTACCCGAGAACCTAATGCGCAATTAAAAAAAATATATATATACATATATATGAAATAAGCTGACTAGCTTTAATAGTGCTAGCTATAAGCACAGGGTTTGACTAGTGCAATGAGAAATCACGTGAATGACACCTGAGGATTTAACAACCTACCCCAGTGTGACAACCCATGGGCAGAGGGGAAGGAAGGAGACATCTGTGCCGCTCACTCTGGAGGCAGACCTCAGCACAGCCCTGTCCTCCTCTCTTCTCATTCCTATGCATAAAGGCCGGGAAATAGAAATTTGCTCGATTCTACCCCAGTTGTCGAGGAAATGAGCTCTTGGCAGACTGGCTTCCAGGAGCTATGTGGGGACAACAGCAAGGACTTGCAAATGAGGGCAACAGGGCTGCCCACAGAGTGCCACTGCAGAATATACACATAATAAATAAGGCCAGACATGGGCATGTCAGCTGAGAGCCAGAAGGGCTCTCTGGCACGAGCAAGACCAGGTGGCTCCTTAATGGATGACAGTAACATTTCCAGAGCAAGAACCTGTCAGTCCGAGAGGGGCAGGCGAGAAAGAGAAACTAAGAAGGAGCTTTTGGGGCAAATTTTACAAATAAAAAGAAATAATGATTGCCACAGTTGACTGAGCACTTGACCGTGTGTGATGCTTTATGCTAGACTCTATCTTCTTCATCTCACATAATGCTCAGCATTCTCATTTAATTACCCCATTGGCCTGATGTTTACTGTTAGTAATAATAGCTAAACATTGTAGAGCACTTGCCATGTGCTGGCATAAAGTTAACCTCTGGCTGGGGACTACAAGGGCCTGGCACTAAGGAGGGCAGCTGTGCGGCAGGCTGTCCAGATTCAGATCCCACCTGCATGGAGACTCTCCAGCTCCTACTCTTGAGCATACGACATCTTTGTGTCACAGTTTCCTCCTCTGTGAGCTGGGGACTGTATTAGTACCTATGCTGTGTGATTTTGTAGGAACTACATGGATTACCTGGTGCAAAGACTGAAATAGTTCCCTAGTGCATGGAATACACTTGGCAAATACAAGGCATGATGGTGGTCATGGCCATCATGAAGAAGATGGGCCTATCGGGCAAGTGGATCAATAAACAGGCTAAGCACAGAGCACCTATGGATAAGCCTAAGTTGAGCCAGTTATCCTTTTTTTTTTGAGATGGAGTTTCACTCTTGTTGCCTAGGCTGGAGTGCAATGGTGAGATCTCGGCTCATGGCAACTTCTGCCTCCTGGGCTCAAGCTATTCTCCTGCCTCCGCCTCCCAAGTAGCTGGGATCACAGGCATGTGCCACATGCCCGACTCAATTTGTAGTTTTAGTAGAGACGGGGTTTCTCCATGTTGGGCAGGCTGGTCTTGAACTCCCAACCTCAGGTGATCTGCCTACCTGGGCCTCCCAATGTGCTGAGATTACAGGCGTGAAACACTGCACCCAGCCTGCCACTTATCCTTTTAGTACTGCTGTGCCTTTAGGCATGTTACTTAGCCTGAACATGTTCATTTGTAAGGGGAACTGTGATGAGGTTAAATGGTAAAATCCCTTTTTTTTTTTGAAATGGAGTTTCACTCTTGTTGCCCAGGCTGCAATGCAATGGCACAATCTCAGCTCATGGGAACTCCTGCCTCCTGGGTTCAAGCGATTCTCCTGCCTCAGCCTCCCGAGTAGCTAGGATTACAGGCATGTGCCACCACACCCAGCTAATTTTTGTATTTTTAGTAGAGACGGGGTTTCACCATGTTGGCCAGGATGGTCTCAATCTCTTGACCTCGTGATCCACCCATCTCGGCCTCCCAAAGTGCTGGGATTACAGGCTTGAGCCACTGAGCCCGGCCAGAGCTCAATAACTTATATAGCTGTCATCATTTTTAATAATTAAACAATTTGTATTTTTGAGACAGGGCATCGCTCTGCCGTTCAGGATGGAGTGCAGTGGCACAATCATGGTTCACTCCAACTTCAACTGCCTGGGCTCAGGCAATCCTCCCGCCTCAGCCTCCTGAGTAGCTGAAACCACAGTGCATTCCGCAATGCCCAGCAAGTTTGAACCTTTTTTTGTAGCGATGAGGTCTCACTATGTTGCTCAAGCTGGTCTCAAATTCTTGGGCTCAAGCAATTCTCCTGCCTCAGCCTCCCAAAATGCTGGGTTACATGTGTAAGCCACTGCACCTGGCCATTATTAATACCCTGACAAAGCTTGGGCACAGCATTTTGTGGGAGATCAGTGCTGAGGAAGTGCGCTTCTAGAAGGGCCTGGGGGCTTTGTTGGAGTCCCCAGCTGCCATAGCAAACAGGACCCTTAACCTCATCTCACACCAGTGATGCTACGCGGTGCACAAGGGGCATCCCCTGACAATGCCTGGGTCGGAAACGAATCCAGCTACTCCCAGAAAAAATGTCCTTGAAGTCAAGGGCAAGTTGATATGATGACTTCATATGAAAAGAACACTGCATGCTTTTCTGGGGCTTCCGAGAGAATCACATTCCTCATTGCTTCTGATAAACACTCTGGTGTCTAGGAATTGTCTAGGTCAGAGGTTACACTCTGGTGGTTTGGGGTGGGGGTACGATGGGTCAAGGCAGCCCGAAGATGTATTTGGTCAGCCTCAACAGCATTTGAAACAATTTTTTTGCTCTAAATCATCATCTAAAACAATTTTTAAAAATTAGTTGTCAACATTAAAAAAAAAAAAAGTTTTATATGAAAATCCAGATTCCCAACTCCTTGAAAGACAGGAATACCTAGTAACCTTCCCTGCCTCCCTAAAGCTGTACTGCTCCAACTGCGTGGAGAGACGCCTCGCTCCAAGACCAGGGCTCTGATCTCCATTGAATTGTACTCAGCGTTCTTGGGAAAAGTCTGGGAAGATGGTAATAAAGTTTTAAAAACAATTTTCAGTATTTCAGAACCCCTGAGGGGAACCACATACCTTCTTGTGACAAGGTGGCAAGGCCAACTACCACCTCAAGTGATTCTGCATTAAGCCAATGCTAAGCAGCTGGCCACACTAGTTACACACATCAAGGAGGGTCTGGATTAGTAGTGAATGATGTCTTTGATCAATAAAACATAGGAAGACAGAAAAAAAAAAAACCAAAAAACCCAGCCTGTTCATACCTGTTGTTTTTTAAAACATGATGCCCATGAGGTAAAATAATTAAACAGTCTGCTTGAACAGGGAGAGTACAGACCAGAGACTCATATGGGGCCAAGTCACTTTCAACTGGCAGGAGTGAAGAGAGGGTCCCACAGGGGTGGACGATGGGCAGGGGTCCAATGCTGAAGCCTCTCTTCTTGGTCGAGGGTGGCACTTACTCCCATCATCTATCGTCCCCTTGGGTGCCTGGCATCCCGCAAGCTGCCCAATTTCCAGAATCTACAGGGATCAGCGGCTGCAAGCCCTGTCTGGCCACATGGGGGCACCCTGGCTCCACACACTGGATTCTGAGATCCAGCAGGCGCTGGCACAGGCGCTGGGGCCAGAGGGAGTGCTCCGTTTCTGCAGCCAGGTGGGTCAGGGGTTGAGGCTCATGGTGCTGGGAACTACAGCACCTCGCATCCCTGATTTAGGGTCACGCTGCTGTGAGGGTTGCTCACCTACTGATTTTTACAGAGTCTGGTAGGGACTCCTCCAGCCCCGGGGGAGGGATTAACACTATGAAACCTGGAGATGCCTCTGGAAGGACATGAACTCAGAAGCTGGAGAGAGAACACAAGCTGCCTAACCTTGCTCCAGAGAACGCAGGGCAGCGGAGGGTGCGCGTACTAAACCTACGCTCTGGCTTCCCTACAAAAGGTTTAAAGACACCTGGAAGGTTTTTTTTTTTTTTAAGAGAGTAAGAGGCAGAGACAGACAAAGAAAGATACCAAGAGACTGAGTCAGATGGAGGGAGGGACGGAGAAAGGACAAGAGAAGAAGAGAGAAAGAAATCAGACCCTGCCTGGTTTGGGACAAATAGAAACCCCAGAGCTCCCAATAATGTGAAGCAGCATGAACAGCACAGCTGAGGCTACAGATGATGGTTCACACCCTGGTGTGAGCTCTCTGGACTTGAGCTGTTATTTTGCTTCTCTGAGCCCCACTCTTCCTCCTGTAGAATGCAGGTAGCCATGCCGGCCTCTGGATTCGATGCACAGAACCCATGGGATGATATATGCAAACCACCTCTCATGATACCTGGATCTAGACAGACTTGGTGTAAACATAACTCATGCTGACCAATGACGGTAAATAAAGGATTTTAAAAAAATATAATTGGATCATAATACCGTGTGACTTTAGTTTTCTCATGCGTAAAATGGGACCTTTGGGCCATGTGACTTCTGTAGCTCTGATCAGTCCAAATTGTGTACTATTCTATAATAAAAGCACTCTTCCCACAGCCGTCTAAGCCTTCCATTAGCCAAGTGCTTTCTCCAGCTTCTGATACCCTGTCCCACGATGTGGGCGTGCTGGAAAGGGACACTGGAGATTCACAGAAGCAGTCGTGATGGTGCTTAGGCACCTGGCTCTGCAGTCACACTGGCTGCTTCAACCCCAGCTTCCCTTTACTAGGTGAGTAACCCTGGGCCAGTGGCTTCTGGTCTCGTTCCCACAGTTCTCCATTTGGAAAAGGAAGGTGGTAATACTAGCCATGGCAGGGACTCTGGGCGAGGAAATGAGATCCTACCAGTCAAGCCCTCAGAACAGTGCTGGGCACGCGGCAAGCACTTCCATAAGGGCTAGGCATTATCATCACTTAGATTTGTTTAAAAGACTGGGCAATAATCTTTCTTGGGTTATAGGAAGGTTGTCTGATCCAAAACCGGAAGAAGGAGGGCATGTTTTCATAGACGCTACAGAAAAAACAAGACTGGCAGACAACAAGAGATGTTCCCTGGACCAAGCTCTGCCGTCAGCATTTCCTTCTGCAAACTCAGGTTCCAGTCTGTTCACTGAGAACTCTATTGCTGGGTGGCCGTGGGCAGGTCCCTTCCCCTTCTCTGTGTCTCTACTGCCCCATCTAGAAAAGAAAACTGTTGGACTAGATGATGCCCCTAAGGGCCTTCTGGTCCTGGCACTGCACGGCCCTATGTGCCTTCCGGCCTGATGACCAGGCCCCTGCCGGTCCTTACCTGAGGTACTCATAGAGCCCGTACATGGGCAGGAAGTCAATGTCAGACAGGAACATGTAGGGAGTGCTGATGTGCTTCATGGCCACGTTGCGCAGCAGGTTGACGGGGTAGAACTGGCCCTCCTTGTACACGATGTGGTAGCCCACGTTGTGGCGGCTCATAAGCACCTCGGAGCCCTGTGCGTAGCGGAGGAACTGCTGGGCTTCGGCGTCTGACAGGTAGAGGGCCAGGCTGATGGGCCCCTCCCAGTGCTTGCAGATGGCCTCCAGCATCTGGAGCCTGGAAGAGACAGGGAGGGTGAGCTGCGGGACCTGGACCGTCCAGGTCTCATCAGCCCGGCCTGCTGTGGGGCTCTGCCTCCAGTGACACTCATCAACTAACTGTGGATCAAATCCCTGCTTTCAACGTGACTCACTCAGTTCCTTTACCTGTAAAACAGGCATCAAAACATTTACCTTGCTGGTTGTGGTCGTTCCCTGCTTCCAACTGAACATGTGATACAAAGTCATAACACACTGTAAGCCTCAGACTCCTCGTTTCAAAGTCGGGTGGTGCGTATATTAAATGATCTGAAGATCCCCTTCCAGCCCTGAAAGTCTTACACTTCTCTCTCCGCAAAGGTATGTAACAGCTCTGCTGATCTCCTAAGGCAGTGGCCAGCCAGAGAGGACTTAGACAAACGGAGGCCACTGAGTTACAAGGAACAGTCAAATAGCAAACACAAATAGGCAGCAACAGCTATAATTACAGCTGTGTTGCAGTGTGCCGGGAGCTGTCCAGAATTCTCTCCATAACCCTGAGCACCAGCTGTCATTCTCCCCATTTTTCTGATGGAGGAATGGAGGCACCAGATGTTCAGTCAGCTTTGCCTCTTGCACTTATAGGGCAGACATGTGTAGACAGTACCCTGATGAGACAGACCTTGGCGTCAGTGAGAAGGATAACAGTAAAAAAGGGAACAGAAAAACATGTGAATGCTGGAAAAAAGGTCTTCCTGGGGTGATGCTGTCTTCTTCACTCGTACTCACAGCCCATCCTGCCCCAGGGCTCCAGCCAACTTTGCAAGGCTACCTCAGAGAAGCTGAGCCAGGGACAGGGGGAAAAACAGAGCCCAGTGAAAAAAGGAAAAAGGAAAAACAAGGGGCTTGCAACAGAGAGGGTTCTGTGAAAACGTTTGAAGATAAATCTATAAAGATATTTCTTTCAAAGGCATTAGAAGTGCCTGGTACATAAAATCTATGGCTAAGAAACAGCAAAAGCCTACTTGAATTGTTTTTTCTTACCCAGCAAGAGGTACATAATCAGCAGTCTCCTGGTCAGAATGCCCACTTTATTCAGACGATTACCAGGAAATCGATTCCAGGCATTTCCATGCTTCTAAACTAAAGGAAATGTGCACAACTATCTTTTCAATGGCCTTTTTGATGACTTCCGGAGTTTCCTCTCAGTAATTCTGTGAATTGGTACTGCCCAGATTTGTTTCCTCTTTCAATATGGAGGACTGAGATATTCACCCGTGCAAAATGCTCTCCATTTCTCATCCATTATAAAGCCTGCTAACCACATTGACTAGAGCCGTTTCTTAAAAAGGCACTGCATTCTTCACGAAGCCTAATTGCACTGAACTTTGTGTTAGCCTTCTGCTGTAGGGGCCTGCCCTCTCCTGGGCTCTGAGGATCTGGAATTTTGAATTAAACCTCCTGCACCTGTTTCACCTTCCCCAAAAGTGGGGGACTCTGCACTTCAAGAGAGCCATTTGTACAAATCCTCTGAGAACTGGAGAGCAAAAGAATAATTTCTAGCATGCAGACATGAGCGCTGCTGAAAGAAGTGGGCGGGAGGAGGGAGGTTTGGCTAGCCACAAAGAGAAGCCCACTTCCTGGGATTCTCCCACTGGCTTGGTTTTTGCCTCTGTTGTCTCAGTTGTCCAAGCAAGGAACCCCTCCCCTGCCCCATGACCTGCCATGGTCCCTCTCGTAAGCTCAGCCAAGAGTTTAGAGTAAGAACAGAGAGGCCGGGTGTGGTGGCTCATGCCTATAATCCTAGCACTTCGCGATGACAAGGCAGGTGGATCATTTGAGGTCAGGAGTTCAAGACCAGCCTGACCAACATGGTGAAACTGTCTCTACTAAAAATACAAAACAAATAGCCAGGCATGGTAGCACACGCCTGTAGTCCCAGCTACTTGGGAGGCTGAGGCAGGAGATAGACTGAGGCAGGAGAATTCCTTGAACCTGGGAGACGGAGGTTGCAGTGAGCCAAGATTATGCCATTGCACTCCAGCCTGGCTGACAGAGCAAGACTGTGTCTCAAAAGAAACACAAACAAACAACAAACAAACAAAAAAACGGAGAAAAAATACTCAAGGTTCTCAAAAGCGCTGTGCATGTAGAGACGATGCAGCCAAGTGTTCTGTCGAACCTCCACAAGCGAGACGGAATGGTGACACGACCCACTGCCGTTTCTACCCCGGCCCCAATCTTTACTCCCTTAGAACCAACCTTTCTGCCAGGACCTGAACAACTGTGACAAACAGGTTTATAACAACGATGGTAATATTTAGAAAGTGATCACGGTCTCATCCATCTCCCCCTTTACCTGCTACTTGCCAGGTCTTTGCCACACTGTGGCTATCACGTTTAATCCTCACAGTGACTATAAAATTGAGATTCTCATTACCATTTTACAGGCAAGGAAGCTTGAGGGGGTGAAATAACTTCTTTCAAGTCATGCAGTTACACAGTGAAGGACACAGATTCACATTCAGGTCTACTTAACCCCAAGGCCCGGACCCAGATCATTATTTAATATGGATTGGGGTTAGGCTGAGAACCAAGCTCCCAAATACCTTTGCTTCACTGCCTGTTTCCCCAAATAACAGCGTGTTCTTCTCCCAGTGCCAATGCCTCCCCACTCCTGCCCCTCTTCAGTTCCTCCTGTTATCTGTCCCAAAGCTCCACAATCCCCTTGTCCCTTCTCATGCTTCTCTCCCCTCATCTGTTCCCTAAGGGTGTTCCTGTACAGTTCTTGCTGATGCCAAGCTCTATGCCTAGGCTTTCTTTAGCTGGACGAGTCCATGGAAGAGCTGACCCTAAACCCAGAAGGCCTCTGTGTCCCATACTGGTTCCCACTTCCCATGGAGACCACCATTGCTTCATCTAGGGAGGGGTGGGCAAAGGCTCAGAAATTTCTGGCAGACCTAAAAACAGGCAGGGGCTACTCCAGAGAATCCCATTTAGGATGGAAGCTTCAAGCAGTCTGTGTACTCATAGAGGAGCAGGTGGGGAGCCCAAGTCAGAAACCCAGAAGACCAGGGCTGGAAGGAATTCTAGAGCATCAGAAAACCAAGCAGCCCAGGCAGTGACCACTCAGCTGGGTAACTCACACCCACCCAGGCGGCCCATTCTCATCTGGTGCACTGCCTGTGAGGCAGGCTGCATGGCCTATCGCACGCATGCAACTGTAGGTTTTGGGGTCAGACAGGCCTGGATTTGTCCTTGTCCTCTGAACTGTGTCAGTATTCCTGGGCAAGTGACAGTTCTTGAGATTCAATGTCCACATATGTATTTTGGGGATGATAATGCCTTTGTTAGAAAACAAAATAGCTAAAAATCGTCCCTCTCTGTCTATCCATAACCTCCAGAAAGAATCTCCCACTTGAATTCTGGCCACATGACTTGCTTTAGTCCACGGTATATTAGCAAACATGGTATGAGCCAAGGTGAGATAACGGGCTTGTGCCTACTGCCACGTGAACCAGCCTACGCCACCTTGCCCTGGTGTTCCAATTGTGCCTGATAGGCAGACAACCCCCCAAAAAGCCACCTAGCTTATGGCAGACACACAAATGAGCCCAGCAGTCTCCCCACACTGCCAATCCAAAGATTTGCAAGCTCATTACAGTGCTTGTAGTAAGCTGCTAAGACTCAGCGTGCTTTGTGTAGCAGTAACATCTGGCTGAATTTGGGGATTAAATGAGATAATGATACAAAGTGTCTGGTGCAAAGCCGGATATACAGCAGGTACTCAGTACATGATAGCTGTAATTTTCTACTTAGGTTCAATTTTTCCGCTCAAGCATGTCTTCACCTAACATTTGTTATTTCCAATGCATCAGGAATACTATACAGACAAGGGGCCTGGGTGCCTGCATTTCAGGAGCTTTAATTCTAGTGGGGGAAAAAAAGACAATCAAGAAACCAGAGGTTTGACTAGGGAGGTGATTAGGTCATGAGACTGGAACTCTCATGAATGAGATTCGTGGCCCCCCCCTTTTTTTTTGAGACAGAGTCTCACTCTGTTGCCCAGACTAGAGTACAGTGGTGCAATCTCAGCTCACTTCAACCACCACCTTCCAGGTTCAAGCGATTTTCCTATCTCAGCCTCCTGAGTAGCTGGGATTACAGGCATGTCCCACCATGCCTAGCTAACTTTTGTATTTTTAGTAGAGATGGGGTTTCACCATGTTGGCTAGGCTGGTATTGAACTCCTGACCTCAGGTGATCCACCTGCCTTGGCCTCCCAAAGTGCTGGGATTACAGGCGTGAGCCACCACACCCAGCCTCTGTGCCTTCTTAAGAGGCCCAGGGAGCTAGCTGGCTCTGTCCACCATGTGAGGACATGGTAACGAGGTACTAGTTGTGAGCCAGGAAGTGCATCCTCACCAGACACCAAATCTACCAAAGCCTTGATCTTGGACTTCCAGCCTCCAGCACTGTGATCAATTTCCATCGTTTATGTATCAAATGATTATGGCATTTTGATACAGCAGATAATGAGAAGTATGTGAAAGTCTCAGGGGGAAGCTTTTCAAGAAGAGGGGATAGATAGCCCTTGGGGTAAAAATGAGCTCAGCATGTTCAAACAGGAAGAAACAGGCTAAGTGTGGGTACAGCACAGGAGGGTGAGGGGCAGAGGTGAGATGAAGGTGTCAGGGGGGTGTGCAGTTGCCAGGTTGATGGGTCTGGGAGACCACGGCAGGCAGGTAGATGTTGTTCCACATGTAACAAGAAGTCATCAGAGGGTTTTAATGATGTGACCTGACTTACATTTTTTTTTTTTTTTTTTTT
>NW_016107632.1:141905-144776 GCF_001604975.1 Cebus imitator
ACCAGGATGGTCTCGATCTCTTGACCTCGTGATCCACCCGCCTCGGCCTCCCAAAGTGCTGGGATTACAGGCGTTAGCCACTGCGCCCGGCCCTGACTTACATTTTTAAAACATCACTCTAGCTGTTACATGGAGAAAAAATTAACTTTCATTCTCTGAATGGTGAGTGCTTTCAAACGTCAGCTTGTTTAAGATTGCCTGGGAGGCCCATTAAAACCCTGATTTCCAGGCCCCACCCTAGAGATTCTGTTCAGGAGGTCTGGGGCGGGGCCTAAGAAGCTCCCATGCAATGCTGTGTTGCTGGTCCCCGGAGCAGGCTTCAAGCAATGCTGTTGTAAGGAGTGGGGCCCTGCGAGCCCACCCCATGCTCTCTCCTTTACTCACAGAGGGCAGAGAAGAGACCCATCATCCCCACGAGGCCCTGTAACTGTAGTCAGCACTTAACGTCTTTGTCAAAGGCACACCAAAGAACCAGGCTCCCTGGCCAGGTGTCAGAAGATGGGTGCCCCCTTGTGATCCACTCCCTCTGTCCCTTTGGCCATTGCTGTCTTCTGCTGGGATGGGAGGGGAGGGTTCTGAGCAGCGGAAGAAGAAGCGGATCTCCTGACTCCACAGCCACGCTGCAATGTTCATTCTTTCTGAACAGAATTCCAGAGGGAGCTGGGCACGGGAGCGCAAAGGCCGGCTCTCCTAATTCGTTGTGGCATTCACGTAGGGCCTACTTCTGACTCAAAGGTTTACAAACACATCTGAAATGTTTCTTAAATTAAAAATCAATCCAAGAGGCACCAGTCAGCATGCTGCATCATAATCGGATGGGCTGACGAAGTGGAAGCGGCTGCAGGAATTTTGGCCATTCTTCATCAGCTTGCAGTGCCACTGTGTAATTTTTAATTGCGGCCTGCTAAGCACCTCTCATTAGGGCTTGGAATACCCTGGGTTCACAAAGACATTGTCCTGATGGTGATACATGTCACAATACAGGAGTGGGTATTGCGTGTCTGCTACGCTTGGGCTGTCCGTGCTTTGAAGACACGACTGCTATGGTCGGTGTTTGCTGCAGATGTGAGTGGGGCCCAGAGTTTCTTTTAAATGGATTTTGTCTGCAGCCCAGGCCAGAAGGATGGATCCCAGAGGCAAGAGAAGGAGGGACTCGGTTTTGCCTGTATTCTCTTCTTGTTAACAAATGTATACAGAAGGATGGGTTTGAGCTGTTAATAACTAGAAACATGTTTGCTCTACTTGGTTGCAAATTCCAGAGAGCAAATTCTATAGCCAGCACAGAGGTGAGAAACGTTAAGGAAAGGGAAATAAATATTTGCTCACATCAACTACTTACTAGGTACTTTATGTGTTAGTCTGTAGAACACGGACAATCAGCAGTGAGTTTGACAACATTATCCCCATCTCATAGATGAGTCCAGTGAGGCTCACACAGCTAGGAAGTGGCACCCGTGTACTCTGAATCCAGGTCTTGCTCTTCTCCTTTTCTACGGCATCGCTTCACCTCTCCTAAACAACTATCTGTGCACACGCTCTCGTGAGGGATGTGCACACCTAGCCAGTATTTACTGGATGTCAAATATGTGCTCAGGGCTTTTACAGAGGATCTCTTAATTACCCCTAACCAGGACCCTGTGAGGCAAGTAATTTTAACCCTATTTCACAGAGGGAGAAAACAGAAACCCAGTGATGTTAAGTGACTTGCCCAGAGCACCAGCTGAGGATTGAATGAGTTGGTGGGATTCGAACCCAGAGCTTTCTGTCCTTCTGTCTAGTGCCTTTTTACCCAGTATCACGAATGTTAAGATTCTGGTCAACAGTACAGGTATCATTTAGAGAGCCTTTGAATGTGTGTCAGGGCTAAGCACTGGGCATGCCTTCTTTCATATGCTCTCTACGACCGCCTTTGGGATAATGAGGATAATGGTATAATTTTCACTCTCACATTACAGATGAAGAAACTGAGGCTTAAAGAAGTTATGTGACATGTTCAAAAATAAAGTGACAGGGCAAAAAAGAACCCACAGGGCCTGGCTCCGAGGACCAAGTGCCATTCACTGTTATGTGACTGTATCTGTATCTGTATATCAGGTTTCTTTGGTAGCCACTGGCCACTAATCTTGACTCAGAATATTTTGCTGACAATCTGAATGCATGATCAGGAGGCCTGAATGCAACAGAGGACCAGTGATGGCTGAAGAGATGGGCACCTGGCTAAGTCGAAGTGGAACCCACTCACTTGCACAGATGACAGTGCCTGAGCTTCAGGTAGCTCATGGGAGGGGCCGGGTGCAGTCATGCCACCTGGAGGAGAGCAGACCAATCTAGACCATCATTCAGCACTGATACGGAGGATTCAATTTTCTTACTATAAATGCCATGGAGGAGAAGGAAACACACACGTGAAAAGAGGGGCTTGTGTGATGAGGTGACTTCCTGGGGTGGCTGCTTAGTGATGGGGAGCCTGGGTGTCCAAACTGAAATCTGGGTGTGAAGCCAAAGGGACTTGAGAATTTTAGCGGTGACTCTGGGACACTGGTAGGGTGTCCCTCTGGAGCCACACAGGATGCCAGATTTGAGCTGGAAGGGCTGGCTACCTCCCCTGACTTCCCCAAGGCCCTCTGTGATCCAGCCCCTGCCTGCCTGGCCATGTGGATCTGATCTCCTCTTTCTCCCTCCTACACCCTAAGTCCTAACCGCACCTCACCTGACACTTTTTCTTGTCCTCCAGGTCTCTGTAGAAATGTCCCTTCCTGGCCGGGCGCGGTGGCTCAAGCCTGTAATCCCAGCACTTTGGGAGGCCGAGGCGGGTGGATCACAAGGTCAAGAGATCGAGACCATCCTGGTCAACATGGTGAAACCCCGTCT
>NW_016107632.1:145075-171437 GCF_001604975.1 Cebus imitator
ACCACACTACCTAAAGAAGCTTCTAAACCCGGCACCGGGATTATCCTCCCAGTTCCTTCAAATCACTTATGCAATTACGGTCATTCTTAAAAACTGTTATTGCTGTTTATGTCACTAGCTCCACATTTTCAGCCCTGGCTACACATTATAAGCTTAAAACAATGCCGGCCGGGCACGGTGGCTCATGCCTGTAATCTTAGCACTTTGGGAGGCTGAGGTGGGTGGACTGCCTGAGCTTAGGAGTTTGAGGCCAGCCTGGGGAACACAGTGAAACCCCTTCTCTACTAAAATACAGAAAATTAGCCAAGCACAGAGGCGTGTGCCTGTAATCCCAGCTACTCGGAAGGTTCAGGCAAAAGAATTACTTGAACCCCGGAGGCAGAGGCTGCAGTGAGATGAGATCGTGCCACTGCACTCCAGCCTGCGTGACAGAGCAAGACTCCATCCCCTGCCCTACCCACCCCCCAACCAAAAATAAAAACAAATGCCAAGGGCTGTATTCTACAAAGATCCTTACTTAACTGGTCTGCAAGGCAGCCTGGACATGAGGATGTTATGCAACTCCCGAGGTGATTCAATCTCCCTGGACAAGGTTGGGAAGCAGTGCATTGGCCCGTAAGCTACATCAGGGCGGAGCTCATGTCAGTACTGACGGGAAGTGCTGGATGGATGTTTGTTTCATCAACACACAAAGAAGGAAAACAAGCAGCCACTCCCCCTTTTCCTGAGGTAGTTCGAGTAGGGCTCTACTTCTTAAGAATCGATCCTTTCATCTATCCTCGTTCAACAACAAGGCAAGAGCCGCTGGAGGAGGGGATGGGACATATCGCGCCCTTATCAGGCTTCAATATTCTAAACCCACGCGCCATCTCTTCCTTCTCCATCTTCCAATCTTAGCATATGTGCTACGAAAGTGAGCACACCCTTCACCATTGTCTATCCTCCATGCAAAGAGCTGCAGTGAGGAGGCTGGGGCAGGCGAGGCCATCTGCCATACCTGTCCATGGACAGCTGAGCGACCAGGGTGACGTCCGTGCTGTCCGCCGCAGGCTCATACTCGTAGTGCAGGAAGTAGAGGTGGGTGCGGTGGACAGTGAAGCGCTCTCGCCGGAACTCATAGCACAGGTCGTCCTCGTCCAGCTCAGACAGCTGCTTCTGGAGCTGCGGGGTACGAGAGAGGTCTTGGGCACATGAATAAGAGGTCTGAGGGGCCCATGAGCCCCTTGGGCCCGGCCCTCCCTGAGTTTCTTACCCAGGCAGATTGCCGATGGGTCAGGCATACATGGATGGGATCACCACTTTTATTTCCCTCTGCAACGTAATCTAATTTCAAAAAGGTGATGGTAAAAATCAGATGCCTAGGGACCAGGTGCTGTGGCTCACACCTGTAATGCCAGCATGTTGGAAGGCCGAGCCAAGCAGATTGCTTGAGCCCGGGAGTTCAAGACCAACCTGGGCACAAGGCAAAACCCTGTTTCTACGGAAATTAGAAAAATGAGGTGGGCGTGGAGGTGTGTGGCTGTAGTGGTACTCAGGAGGCTGAGATGGGGGAATCATCCGTGTCCGGGATGCGGAGGTTGCAGTGGGCTGAAATGGCGCCACTGCATTCCAGCCTGGGCTACAGAACAAAACCCTGTTTCAAAACAAAACAAATAAAAACGAGGATGCCTTTAGCACCTGAGAGACAAGTCCCCTCTTAGTTAAGAACAAACTCAGTGGTGCTCACTGAAAAATATATAACCAAACAGAAACTTCTTAGAAAAAAATGAGAAATGTTTTCTTAGACAACTCAGCATAACAATTTCAAATAGCACAGGGAAATGACCCGGACATGGTGGCTCATTCCTGTTATCCCGGCACTTTGGGAGGCCAAGCCAGGCGGATCACCTGAGGTCAGGAGTTCGAGACCAGCCTGGCCAACATGGTGAAACCCCAACTCCACAAAAAATACAATAATTAGGTGGGCGTGGTGGCGGGAGCCTGTAATCCCAGCTACTCAGGAGGCTGAGCCAACAGAATCTCTTGAACCTGGGAGGCAGAGGTTGCAGTGAGCTGAGATTATACCACTGTACTCCGGCCTGGATGACAGAGACTCTGTAAAAAACAACAACAACAAAAACAAGTAACACAGGAAAACGTCCAAAGAAGAAAACAGTCAAACTGAAAAGAACCACCGTGTGCCTGATGCTTTTCTCACCCTAAGCTACTGATTTCAACCTTTGTACCAGGTCTCGGAAGAAAACCCACAACCAACACATAAACAAACAACAGCTCTTTTCCTTTCGTTTCACCTAGGTTGAATCAGAATCTTGGCACCCATACTTTTTTCTCTTCTCTTTTTTTGAGCCCTGTTAAAGTCTTACTTCATTCATCTGCTTGTAGAAGTCATTTAACTAACTGTCCTCTCTTCCTTCACCAACTTGTGAAAAGGCAGGCACAGCTGCTGACAGGGAGCTAAGGAGTTAACATTTCAGATGTACAGAGGCAGCTACACAGATGCGCACATGTGCAGCTGCCTAAGGGATACCTCTCATGGGAACCCCTACCAGGCAGGTATGATGATGTATGTTTTATAGTTGAAGAACTGAAATTAAAAAGTGATACAACTTAGCAAAAAGCTAATCCACAGTGACAAAAATTGGACCAGGGCATGTTGGGCAGGGGAGGGGCCCGGGAAGAGGCAAGAGGGGGTTGGGAGTGACAGAAACCCGCTCCGCCATGACTGGGGCGATGGGTACGTGGATGTGCACTTTTGTGAAAATTCATCAAACCATGCACTTAGAATGGGAGGCCTTATAAAAAGCAATCTGTATTTCCGTAAAAATCAACTTTTAAAACAATGATAAATTGCCAAAGATCACAGGGCCGGTTCCAATTTTGTTTCTTTTTTTCTGTTAAACCAGTTGTGTCTATCACACGTGAGAATACAGATGGAAGTTTCCATGGCAAGGGTTACCAACCTAGCCAAATATCAGAAAACATTTTTCTAAGGAGGTGAACTTTTTAAAATCCCCGTATCAGCATTGTAGCAGTTGACGAGAAAATATATGAACTTGCTTCTGGATAGCCTTGTGCCTGTTAAGACCATTGCCTTGACAGGTTACTTGATGGCGTTATTTCTCAAGATGTGTGCTATGGAAGATGATAGCATTAATTGCTCCAATTCCTTCTTTCTCCCCCACCCCCTGCCACCCCAGATATCCTTGCCTTTTGCAGTGGTGCTTACTAAAGAGGCACAGTTTATTCTGCGAGCCTTGAATAAGCGGGGGAAGTAACACTGTCCCGGTCTTAAGGCTAGACCTCAAGAGAAAGTGTTTCTTGCACCCCTACCAATGCCATGAGAAGATGCTGAGGCCAGCTTGCTGGGAGATGAGACATTTGGGGCAGAGCAGATCCTCCCCAACTGCCCGAGTCATGCAAGCCAGCCCAGCCCAGCTGCCTCAAGAAATACTTCGTTTTGAGCCAGTCTCGCTCTGTTGCCCAGGCTGGAGTGCAGTGGTGCAATCTCGGCTCACTGTAACCTCTGTCTCTTGGGTTCAAGTGATTCTCCAGCCTAAGCCTCCCAAGTAGCTGAGATCACAGGCGCTCACCACCACGACTGGCTAATTTCTGTAGTTTTAGGAGAGATAGAGTTTCACCAAGTTTGCCAGGCTGATCTTGAACTCCTGACCTCAGGCAATCCACCCGCCTCGGCCTCCCAGAGTGCTGGGATTACAGGTGTGAGCTACCATGCCCAGCCAATAAATACTTTTTCTTGAAGGCCACTGTAGTCTTACTGGTTTTGAGCAATACATACTGATAGAGTGCTATTGGTATTTTGTGGGGGGCATTTTTTTTATTATGGGGAACTGTCCTGCATATTGAAGGGCAGTAAACCTCCCGAGCTCCTGCCCATGAAATGCTTGTAGCATTCTCCAGACAGCCCTGTGCAACTCGAAATGCACTTCCACATTTCCAAGTGCAGCTTGGGAAACTGGCTGAGATCCAATGAGCTGTGAAACATTCTCAGCTATCTCTAAAATTTTTTAACTGTTAAAAGGATGCAATTAGGGATACTCAGCTTTTCAAGTCAATTTGCTGTCCTTGTCTATTTGAAGATTCTCACCATGCCAACAGTTTAATATAAGACAAGAAAGCTGAAATGCTCATTCCATCTAAGATCTATGAACTCACTGCTTCCTTCTGACCTGTAGGATTAAATCCAGATTTCCTTGTTGACAATTATGGACCGTTCTCTCTGACCCATCACGCTTAAGCACTCTGTGTCTGGGGAGCAGAGTGCCCTCATCAATGATCTCTGTGCTACCCAAACCTGCCTTTCCCTCACACCTCCGGGAATTTGTCTGGTGCCATGCTCTTCCCTCCTGGCAATGCCTTCCCTCACCTCACTCCACTCTCCTCTGCCTAAAAAACCTTCCAGTTACCTTTCAAGATTCAGCCCAGATGGCACCTACTCCTGTGAGACCTCTGTTGATCCTGCTAGGTAGAAGCAATCCATTTCTTCTCGGCGCTCCACGAGCGCTCACTTCGTAAGTTCATTAAAGCATTTGTCGACTTGAACCGAAATTACTTAAGGGCAACTTTCCTGGCAAGACTGTGACACTTCACCATTGTCCCGAGCACAGTACCGAGCTTGTGACAGGTGCACGATACCATGTGTTGGATGCCCGAAAAGTATTTGCTGTATACAAAAAAAACCGTAATCCCTATGAAGACCTATCCTTCCAATTTTCCTTTTGTGTCCTCTAATTATATGCACAGAAAATGATCAATAAGCCCATTCTTCAGCCCATCATTTGCTTCGATATTTGCATCCAAAGGTCTGTGATGGCTGAAAAGCTTTTGGAAAGCAAACAAGCATGTGCCAAGGTCCACGTGAGGTGCTGGGTACAGGTGATTTCCTTTCCTCCCCAGAGCCCCCTGTGAGTCACTTGCAGCCTCATCTGTCAGTTGAGAAGGGTGGAGGCGTCAAACCTGGGTCTGTGCCCCTCCACCACCATGCTGCTGCTTCAGGAAAGACGCGTGCTTGGCCTCATGTGAAGACGTAGACGCAGCACAGAGGCTAAGGCTACTGCTTCTAACCCACTCCTGCCTGGATGATCTCAGGTTAGCTGGGTGAGTGGCCTAAACTTTCTGAGCCTCAGAGTCCTCAGCTGTAAAATGAGGGTGCCAATACTCACTACCCCAGAAGGTTACAGAAAATTCTAAAAGATGCTGCATACAGAGAAACAGAGGTGGAAGAAAAGATTCAACAGATGTCACTTATTATCATAGCTATTATCACACGAAAGGGAGACACCTGGGTCCCTGAAGACACGTATGTGGACTGTCCTTTTTGTCCTCAAAAGTCACCTGAAGGAGAATGTATGGCAAGGGCCTGGTGGGCAGGAATATTTAATGAACATTAGAGTTCCTCTGGCCTTCTCCTTGAGGGCCTCAAATATGCCTATAAACAGTAATGTTGCCTCCCAGGAGAAAACGTAACCAACTGCTATGCTCCTCACCTCCCTCACCCATACTGCAGAAAAGCACAAGAATTATCCCCCACTGGAGAATAAACATCTCCAGAATTCTGTGCAAGAGCAGGGTTGGCTTTTGTTTTTCTTTGATTTTGGCTTCTGTTTTAATACATTCAGAAGAATGAATGGCTGCCAGTTCAACGAAGAGAAGGGTGGAAATGTGTGTGGGTGTGAGTGTGGTAGGTGAATGTGTGCGGAGAAGTGGGCCCTTTTTTGACGAGGCTTTAAACAAGTAGCTGGTCTTCACCATGGGGGAAAGAGCATCAGTGAGTGGAAGGTGAGAAACACATGTGTATATGGGGGTTTCTCATCCCTTTATTCACTGATTAGTTGATTGATTGAGATGGAGTCTTGCTCTGTTGCACAGGCTGGAGGGCAGTGGCATAATCTCGGCTCACTGCAACCTTCACCTTGCCAGATACACGCGATTCTCCTGCCTCAGCCTCCCGAGTAGCTGGGATTACAGGCACTCACCACCATGCCCAGCTAATTTTTGTGTTTTCAGTAGAGATGGGGTCTCATCATGTTGGCCAGCTTGGTTTTGCACTCCTGACCTCAGATGATCCTCCTGCCTCGGCCTCCCAAAGTGCTGGGATTACAGGCGAGAGCCACCGTGCCCGGCCTCTTCTCCCCTTTATATGCTCAAGAGTTACATACCCTTGAGTTGGGGGAAAAGACATTTCTAGGTAAATGGCTCCAGGAATCACGTTTCAAAAAGCATCCATATGGTGAGTTCCTAACAGCAGGAGCTGTATCCCCTTCATTTCTGAACCATCTGAAACTCAACCTAAAATATCCAGGTTCTATATCCAATGTTAATGAAGATTTCCTGAGTGGTGGATTCACAGATGAATTTTATTGGCTTCTTTATACTTTTCCGTAGTTAATTAATTCCCTGCAATTTTCTCAAATGAGCTAATGCATGTAAAGTGTTTTGTAAGCTCTTAAGTGCTACAGAAACCTAAGCAATGTGGTTATGATTATATCATGTACCTTTTCAAATTCTAATCTAGGTTTGCTTATTGCTGACTGCGTGGCTGATGTTATCCATCTTGGATATTCGGCAAGCCTCTGCTGCATGTGCTCAGCCCCTGCATGTTAGGAGAGGGAGCACAGATCGACGGAGGTGCTCGCAGAACTTCCAAAGTACACCTTGCCCTAATGGGACTGACTAGGGAGGTCCTGGGAAGAGGCCGCCTCTAGCTCTAAACATCATGGAACCAGTAATAGGGTTCAGTGGCTTCCACATGCCAGGCTCACTTGTAACCCTCGCAATGTTTACAGGGTATTATCTAGGGAATATTGTCATTTACCAACCACAGTGTGTACTGCAGAAATTCAGGTATGCTGTCAGACATACCTGTCCACAGGACTCTGGGCCAACCAGATGCCGTCCTTGAAGTTTCAAGCTCATTTCTCATCTACGTGGTGCTTTGCACCTTGATCCAGCTAATATGATCTGGGTACCTACCACGTGACAGGCGCAACGCTAAATGTTTTCAGGTGCATTGCTTCATCAATTTAATCCTTCAGCACACATCTATGTTGTACAAAAAAAAGGAAACGAAGGCTTAGGAGCTTTCAGTAATCTGCTTCAGCAAGTGAGCAGCAGTCCGGGACGGGAATCCAGTCTTCCAACCTCTAACCAGGGACATTTCACAACACAATTACATCTTCCCAGGGGATGGAAGTGAGAATCAGATGAGATGGTGGAAGACATAATGTTCTGTGAACGAAGCAGGGCATGAAAAAGTGTGGTCCCAATGCAGGAAAAACACAAAATGGAAAAAAAAACCACTCAAAAATAGAAGGAAACACATTACAATGTTAACAAAGATTTTCTGAGTGGATTCACAGATGAATTTTATTGGCTTCTTAAACTTTTCTATAGTTAACTAATTCTCTGCAATTTTCTCAAATGAGCTAATGCATGTAAAAGTGCTTTGTAAACTGTAAAGTGCTACACAAACCGAAGCAAAGTGGTTATGATTATATTATGTACCCTTTCAAGTTCGAAGCGAGGCTTACTTATTCCTGTGTGGCTGATGTTATCTCAAGGGGAAGACTCTAGCAGTTTAGAAACTGCCTCCTTGGCTAGATGCGGCGGCTCACTCCTGTAATTCCAGCACACTGGGAGGCCGAGGTGGGCAGATCACCGGAGGTCAGGAGTTCAAGACCAGCCTGGCCAACACAGCAAAACTCAGTCTCTACTAAAAACACAAAAGTTAGCTGGACGTGGTGGTAAGCGCCTGTAATCCTAGTTACACAGGAGGCTGAGGCAGCAGATTAGCTTCAACTCAGGAGGAAGAGGTTGCAGTGAGTTGAGATTGTGCCACTGTGCTCCAGCCTGGGCTATAAAGCAAGACTCCATCTCAAAAAAAAAAAAAAAAAAAAAAAAAAAAAAAAAAAAAAAAAAAAAAAAAAAAAAAAAAAAAAAAAAAAAAGAAACTGCTTCCTTTTCACCCAGGGTTCGGGTGAGAGCCACAGGGCCGGAGGGAGTATTTCATTAACAGGGTCTGAATGCTCCTGTACTCTGCTCTCTGGCCACTGCCACAGGGAGCAGAGGGTTCCTGACAAGGGAGGCACAGGCACAGAAACAAAAGACAGATTTCTCCTGAGATAAAATGCATTTGCTAAATTGCTTCTTTGGGCAGCCAGCTGAGGCACAGGGAGATTTGGACTCCAGGGAAAATGGCCCTTTAAGCAGTTTGCATTTATTTCTCCTCATCCTTAAGGACAGTGGCCTAGATTGACCTTTTCAGCTGCCAGAAATGATGGCTGGTTATGCCCAAGGATCCAGAGGGAGAACAAGTATATCCCTGGGCTCTGGCCTTAGAGACCTCTGTTCACAGTTGGGCAAACTAAGGAGGGAGATTATGGGGTTAACTGAAAGCAAGACCCGACTGTCTCTGACACTCATTTTATACATGACCTTGAGAAAGTCATATCTATGAATAGTGAGACAAAGGGTTTAGGCTTCATAAAGTGACTCTCAAGGATCACACGCTCACTGGGCCAGGTAACGTGGGGAGGGCTTTGCAGGTTCTTTCTCATGTAATACTCATGCCAACTCTACAGATTGGGAACCACTCTTAGTCCTGTGTAGTAGATGAAGACATCCGTCATCTGAAAGGTTTAGCCACTGCTCAAGGTTACGAACAGAGCAGCAGAGATTCAAACCCAGGGTTATTTCCTCTGAATTCTTACATGTAACCAAGTCACTACAATGTCTAGTTGGTCAGCCTCTGGGTTTTTTTCTAGTTCTAATGGTAGGTGATTCTGTGACTGCGGAGGACTCAACACATGTTATTTCCTGCGGTGGCAGAAACATCCCGTGCTCACCAATATCCAGATTCTCCTCTCTTCCTGGGCACAGAGCTAGGTTGTATTTCTGGCCTCCTTGCAGTTAAGAATAACTCCATAATAGAGCTCCGGCCAGTGGAGTCCGCAACGGCTCTAGCTAGTACAGACACCACTCTCAAGCCTCGCTCAGGCACAAGCCTTTTTCACTTTCTTTTCCTGGCTGGTAGCCAGAGCAGGAGAATTCTGTAGAGCAGGCTGGGGTCCTTTGGTGGGCAGAGCCACAAGATGGAAGGAGCCTGGGTCCTTCAACCTGCAGAAAAGTTACCTGCCAATCATGAACACCCATTTGGACTTTCTGCAAGTAATAAACTTCCGGCAGGTTGAGCCACATTACAGCTGTTTGTGCTATCTGAACAGGCACACCTGAATGCTTGTGGCCTATAAGTGATGGAGACAGTACAATGAACCAAATAGGGAATCTCAGAGGCGACTGTTTCTATCTTCCTGTGACACCCCTCCTTCTGATGTCTTGGGGCAATGTGTGAAATCACCGATGAGTAAATTACCACGCAAGTATGTTGCTTTGTGCTTTGACTTTTTGGTGGCTTCATATCCACTTACTTCATTTTTTCTCCTCCCAGTACTTGTAAGAGACAGGCAAGGCTACCCCAGTTGACAGATGAGAGCACGAGGTACTCAGAGAAGCTGGGACTCCAACTCTGGTCTCCTGAAACCTAACCCAAGCTTGTCCCTGTGGTTTCCACAAAGCACTTACATTTTATTAAGCCACACAGACAGAAACGGCTCACCACCTCCCTTGTTGTCTGCTGTGTGTATTAATCAACAAGTTCCAGGAAGTCAAAGCATTTTTTACTAAGAAAACCAAACCATGGGTCATTTTCATTCTCTCAATACAGTGGGGGGCTGTATTCAGGACTGTTCAGTGAAGGCTCAGAGAGATTCTGCCCACCCCTGACCTACACTTGGAGGGGATAAAAAAGAAAAAGGCTTGGTCTCCTCCCTCCAGTTATCAGTATTAATCCATGCATCACAAACAATTTAGAGGCTCTTATTTTATGCCAAATCTTGTGCTAGGAATGGGGAGTGAGCTCCCGTTTCTGTACTTACATTGTTGCTATGGTCTAGAAGGAGAGGCAACGAAGCCAGTCACTAATCACACACACAATGCAACTGTAACACAAACCTTCATTCTGGGGGGCCTTTGCCATCTGCCACATTGCTCTAAGCTCCTGGCTTGTCTTACCTTATTTATTCCTCTTAAGTCTATCAGGTCTATATAACTGATTTCCATCTTACAGATGAGAAAACTGAGGTGCACGAAGTTTAAGCAGATCACCTGAAATCCCACAGCTGGCAGTCCTGGGATTTCACATGAGGCAGCCTGATTCCAGGGATGCCTTCTTACCAATCGCACCAGTGAGAGACGCCACTTGGGAGGGGGAGATCTGGCAGAAAGAAGAGGAAGCACGGGAGCTGCTGTATAGCCAAGGGAGGCCCAGCAGCTGGCAAGTGCAGAGAGATGGCAGCCAGCACCTAGAGGGGTGAAACGGGGCTCTGTGTAAGCTGGAGCTGAACAGGATTGAAGCAGCCAGGCCACAAGGGGAAACTGTGGCCCAGACTTGTGTCCACTGAGTCTCTTGATCTCACAGCTCCTCCTTCACACCCTCTCTCTGGAGCTTAACACATTCCTGCAGGGTCTGTGGAGACCGGCTTTGAGCAGCCCTGCCTGTCTCAGGGTTCCGGGTGCTGTCCGTCCTGGGCTCTGCTGCCTGCTGCGTGACTGAAGAGCTGGCGACGTGTGGCCCACACGTGAGAGCAGGAATGCATTCCGGGCTTTCTCCAGGGATTTTCTGAGATACAGCTGTTTCCACAGAGCCATCTGTTTCTTGGCATTGCCTTGCAGGGTGACGCCATAAAGCGTTTATAGAATCTGTTTACATGTGTCTTATTTTTAACTTCTAATGGAGGTGATGCTGCTGGCTTAGTGTCGGGGAACATGGCCCATCACCTTCACAGAGTGAGAGACGTGAGCTTGGAAGCCTTCTTCATTTCAGAGGTGACGCAGTGATCTCACAGCAGTTGACAAGAGTGGGTATCCAAGGCAGGCTTTCTGGAAAATACTCGTGGCAATAACTGCCTACGTTGTATAGCACTTTGAATACTTTAGCCCCTTTAACTTGCCTCAAGTAGCCAGGTGTGGGTTCATTTACTGACCATTGTACAGATGGGAAAACTGAGGTTCACGTAAGGCTAGAGGTATGCCTAAAGTCAAAGATCTGGTCTAGGGCCATAGGTTCTTGTTCTGTCACCCAGACTTGAGTGGGGTGATGCCATCTCGACTCACTGCAGCCTCGACCGCCCAGACTCAAGTGATCCTCCTACCTCAACCTTCTGAGTAGCCAGGACCACAAGGCATGTGTGTTTTGCTTATTTTTCATAGAGACAAGGTCCTACTATGTTGCCTGGGTTGGTCTCAAACTCCTGGGGCTCAAGTGATCTTCCTGCCTCAGCCTCTCAAAGTGCTGGGATTACAGGTGTGAGATACCACGCCCAACTTAGGCCAAATTTTTAAAGTGGAGGGATGTTTCTGGCACACCACAAATGCCTCAAGAAAAGGACTTGTTGGCTGGGCATGGTAGCTCACGCCTATAATCCCAGCACTTTGGGAGGCCGAGGTGGGTGGATCATGAGGTCAGGAGTTCAAGACCAGCACAGCCATGATGGTGAAACCCCATCTCTACTAAAAATACAAAAAACTTAGCTGGGCGTGGTGGCAGGCACCTGTAATCCCAGCTACTCAGGAGACTGAGGCAGAGAACTGCTTGAACCCAGGAGGCGGAGTTTGCAGTGAGCTGAGATCGTGCTACTGTACTCCAGCCTGGGCAGTGACAGAGCAAGACTCTGTCTCAAAAAAAAAAAAAAAAGGACTAGTTCTAGTTCATTTGTTCAACAAGATTTATTGCGCATGTATCAGGTGCCAGGCACTCTCTAATGAAGATATACTGATGAATAAAACAGATAAAAAGCCCTGTAGTCACAGAGCTTACATTCTAGTGGGCAGAGACATAATCAACAAAAATAAATAAGTCATGAATATATTAGTGATAAGTACTATGGAGAAAAATGAAGGAGCCCTGGAGAGAGGAAATGCTGGGATATGGGGCAGGCTTTGCAATTTCAGATAGGAGAGTATTTTAAATAGTTGTAGAGGGACCACTCAAGTATGAACCAGGGCTTGATAATGGCTTCAGCTCCGTCACCAACCTGTTCTGTGTATTCACTTGTTTGAGCCTCTATTTCCTTCCATATACAATGGAGATAACAGTCACTACCTTGAAGAGTTAGTGAAAGAGTAAGAAAAGTATATCCGTATAACAATTAGGAGAATTGTGGAATAACCTGGATATATGTAATAATGTAAGTTACTATTACATTAATATGACATACACAGCTACATCCATTTGGGAAGCACTTCCTTGTCTTGTTGCTTTAGAGTTAGGTAGACATGGTTTCTAATCTCGGCCCCAGGACTTAGGAGTTGTATGGCTTTGAACAAGTCAATCATTTCTTTGAAGCCTTCCTTTCCTTATCTGTGAAATGTGACTCCTAATGCCTCCCTACCTTTGTGGTGAAGATTAAAGATGTATTTCTGTTTCTTTCTTTCCCTGCAGAAAATTTCCAACTCCCAAAAGCTAGAAGCAAGCAGAGAAAGGTCTTGGAACAGCACCAAGAGCTGTGCTCATGCAGAAGAGACCAGAGTGACTAATACCCATCCTAGGGATACCCAGCAGGCTTTGGTTCCCTGCTATCACTAGGAGGCTAGGAGATCAACACTGATTACTCAGAGTGCTGTCTTGGGGAGGATAATGGAGTTGGGCCTAGGGGAATAATGCAGTCATCAATTAGTGATGTCTGCTGTGGAGGGGGATGGAGACAATGGCTGCTGACTTACAATTCCACATACCTTCAAAAATTCATTGGTGTCCAGTCTTTTTATCTATTTTTATTTTTTTTACTTTGTGGATGTTCTAGCTTTTAACATAACAACAGATCATTCTTTTTTTTTTTTTTTTTTGAGGTGGAGTTTCACTCTGGTTGCCCAGGCTGCAGTGCATAGGTGCCATCTCAGCTCACTGCAACCCCCGCCTCCAGGGTTCAAGTAATTTTGCGGGCCACCACGCCCAGCTAATTTTTGTATTTTTAGTAGAGACGGGGTTTCACACCATGTTATTCAGGCTGGTCTTGAACTCCTGACCTCAAATGGTCCACCCGCTTTGGCCTCCAAAAGTGCAGGGATTATAGGTATGAGCCCCCACACCTGGCCCAGATCATTCTTTTACCATCAGTCTTTCTAAATTAGATACCTCTTTTTTTGGGAAGAAGGGTACGTTGGCTACCTTGGAAAGAAGGAACAAGGAGGCAAGCCCAGAAAGGGTTGTTCTGAAGCTGATAAACAGAAAGTGACAGCTGTCAGAAAGGAATCCGCATCAAAAGCACTGAATAGTCTGGAGCCATTTCCTGCGCGGATAAACAGTATCTCTCCTCCTCTGGCCAACCCCTCACTTCCTCCAGCCTTTTCATGGCAACCTTAGTCATCAAAAATTGTAAACTGAGTTGAATACTAAACTGAGTTTAGTATTTGGTTACTAAAGGAAGGTCATATACTTTAGCAGCAAGGTTTCTTGTCCAAATTGGTTAAAAATGATCTATTTTAATGGCTTTGCATTTTAAAGAGATGAGGTTCCTTTACTTGGAAATTCTCTTTGGTGGAGCAAGGCCCTCTTGACAATAAAGCATCACCCTACAAATCCGAGTTTTGCTCTGTTGGCTAGGTTGCTCTCACAAAGGGATAGGGCGTTCCCACCAATGGAAACAGCAAGCAGGAAGGTCCTATGGTGAGCCTGGAATGTGAAAGGCACTAAAAGGAGGTGGGTGTGGCCCATGCAGGGTGGTCAAGGGAGAGGGGAGAGAGGCTGGGATGACAGCCATGGTGACTGCCTAGAACGGGCTGCTCTCTCATTCATCAGCCTCCTGGGCCTGGACAGACCTTCCTCTTGGCATCTCTAAGCGTTGTGAAGCAGCAGGCCACTTACATACAGGAGCCGGCCCAGTCTCTAAGTTCAACCCCCGTGCTCTAAGTGGCTCCTAGCAACTGGCCAGCATTCACACTTTCTTACTGAGCAAATAAATATGGTCACAGATTCCAAGAAAGACCACCGATGACTTCCTCACCTCAATGATCCCCCTAGGTGAAGGAGATGGTAGAAAACCTGGTCAGTCACTTATAAAAGGAACCCCATTTTTTATGACTCTGAGCAGCATGGCATGGGAGCACACCGATACGGATGATTACTGCGGCTTCATCCTGCAAGGCTTTTTACTGGAGCCGTCTCCATGAAGTGGGGAAAAAAACGAGATAGAAGAGTTTCCATTTAATGTTTGGAAAAATGTGCCACATGGGCACTCAAATCTTGATGATGACAAATATGGATGTGAGCAAACAGAGCTGAAGCAAAAACCGAAAGAACAGTGTTTGCTGAAACCTCTAAGTGCTTCCCAGAATCTGAAAGAGGTCAAGTGTTTAATGTTTTTTTTTCTACTATCACCAGATGCGAAGGAGGGCAGACGCTGAGAAGGCATCTAGGGTGATGGGGAGAAGGGCAGGAGCCAGCGGTGATCCACTGTGACTTGGGGACCCAATAACAGAGGTGCACGGGTGCACTGTGACCAGGACCATCCTGATAAAAGGCCAGGTGGGCACATGTCTCTGGTCCTTCCATAGGTGCCCTGCCCTGCCGTTGAGAGCCTAAAAAAATTCTCACTACATCCAAAATAACCATAAAAACAGCAACAACAACAATAATAATCAATCAAATTTCTGACACTTTTTTTTGAGAGGGGTACTTGCTTTGTCATCCATGCAGGAGTGCAGTGGCATGATCTTGGCTCACTGCAACCTCCGCCTCCTGGGTTCAAGTGATTCTCCTGCCTCAGCCTCCCAAGTAGCTGGCATAACAGGCATGTGCCACCACACCCAGCTAATTTTTTTGTATTTTTAGTAAACACAGGGTTTTGCTCTGTTGGCCAGACTGGTCTCAAAATCCTGACCTCAGGTGAACCACCCACCTCGGCCTCCCAAAGTGCTAGGATTACAGATGTGGGCCACCATGCCTGGCCCTAAAATTCTGACTCTTTAGCCCAATGTACAACCTACCAACCTGCCTCCCTGAGCTTTCACTTTCCACCAGCTCCTGGGCACACTGGCCATTCTTCTGTTCCTACCCTGAACCTGTCATTCCTCAGGGGCCTTTGCACCAGTTACTTCCTCCACCTGGAATGTGCTCCCCTTGCTCTTCTATGGCAAGCTTGTTCATATCATTTAGGTTTCAGATTCAACGTCACCTCCTCATAGAAATCCTCAAAGCAATGAGCTGCTCAGCTGCTCAGTAATACACTGTGATGTCGCAGCTACCACTGGCTGATCATTTTTTTCTGATAGTTTAGTTAATTAACTGTGTCTCCTCCACCAGAATATAAATATCATGAGATCAGGAACCAGAGTCCTTTTTCACCTATAAATACTCAGTGTGCAGACTAAGTAGAAGGTGCTCAGTAAATGTTTGCTGCCTAAATGAATGAACCAGATACTTCTGTGTCTAATACTAAGGGTCAAGGAAAGTGCAGAGTGCAAATATTTACTAAGCATCTAACACAGGGCCAACACCGAGCTAGGTGATTTGCATGCAACTTCTCAGCTACTTTCAAAAACCTCATTTAAGTTTTTTTTTCCTTTTTTTTTTTTTTTTTGAGACAGAGTCTCACTCTGTTATCCAGGCTGGAGTGCAGTGGCATGATCTCAGCTCATTGCAACTTCTGACTCCCAGGTTCAAGCGTTTGTCCTGCCTCGGCCTCCCATGTAGCTGGGATTATAAATGCCCACCACACTTGGCTAATTTTTGTATTTTTAGTGGAGACAGGATTTCACCATGTTGGCCAGGCTGGTCTGGAACTCCTAACCTCAGGTGATCTGCCCACCTCGACCTCCCAAAGTGCTGGGATTACAGGTGTGAGTCACCGCACCCAGCCACGCAAAAGTTTTTATTCCCCATTTGACAGTTGAGGAAAGTGAGGCACAGAGGTTGAGTCACTTATCTGAGGTCACGCAGGTAGTTACTGAAAGGAATTAAAGACAAACCCAGGTCAGCCTGACTCCACATGCCCTGCTTTTTCTGTTAAAGGGCCTCTTCTCACAATCTCACAAAATACTGACAGTCAGTCTCAACGTTGCTCCTTGTTTGCCGTGAGACCATGGGCAACCTGCCTAATCTCACTGTGCCTTAATTTATTCAACTCTAAAAAGTGTGTTTTCAGCCAGGCATGGTGGCTCACGCCTGTAATCCCAGCACTTTGGGAGGCTGAGGGGGGCAGATCACGAGGTCAGGAGATCGACACTATTCTGGTTAACACCGTGAAACCCCGTCTTTACTAAAAATACAAAAAACTAGCCGGGTGTGGTGACGCTCAACTATAATCCCAGCTACTCGGAAGGCTGAGGCAGGAGAATTGATTAAACCTGGGAAGTGGAGGTTGCGGTGAGCTGAGATTGCACCACTGCACTCCAGCCTCAGTGACACAGCAAGACTCCCTCTCAGAAAAAAAANAAAAAAAAAAAAAAAAAAAAAAAAATATATATATATATATATATAAAAGGTGGGTTTCTATGAACATCAAATGAGATACAACATATGAAGAAATTACAAATCATAAATGGTGAAGGAACGGGAGCAGCTGTCATAGCCTGTAGCTATGGCGGTGACTCAGTATCTGCCTAACACTGTCTTCAGCCAACCATGCTGACCCCTAAAGGAGCCAGTGCTTCCCCACACACTGACTACATCGAATCCTGGGTCTCTCATGTGGATATCATGTCCACAAAAACGCTGGAGTGGAGCGTTTGTGGACAAGGAGCAACGCTGAGACTGACTGTCAGTATTTTGTGAGATTGTGAGATAAATGAAAGACATTTATCTTTCATTCACTGGCGGTTTTGCTCATTGTTCCCTCTGCTTAGAAACTCCCTTCTGGCTTCACCTCGTCTGGGTAAATGTTCCTCGTCTGCGTCCACGGGGATCAGCCTTCGAGGGAACTGCTGACGCACCCGGCTCCCCCACCAGACACAACGCCACCAGCGACATCGTGTTCATCTAGGTCCTGCCCTACTCACAGCCCGGCACGGGGGACATCCTTGCTGGATGAGGAGAGAAGCCGCCCCTTCCCCGGCGAGCCTTGCCAGCCACTTACATTTTCACTGTTGACATCAGCCTCACTGGGGCAGCCAAACAGTTCCCGCCTCAGAAGATTGCCGTCGTACTCCAGGAAGGTCAGGTAGAGGTTGCGAAAAAACTCCACGTGCTTGTTCTTCACCCGGAGCTTCTTGGGGGAGTTCCAGTGAATGACCTGGCAGGGAGATAAGGAGGCAGGCAGGTGGGAGAGGACCCTCACACATGTAGGAAGCCGCAGCTCAGCACTGGGCTAAGCATGATTTGAGAGTCTGTTCGATCACTCATTCAACACTGTGGTAGAGCGGTTACGAGAAAGGGCTCTGAGGCCAGGTCAGATGGGATCAAACCCTGACTCTGCTCTACGTAGTCCTTTAATGTCGTGCAAGTGACTGAATCTCTGTGCCTCCGTTTCCCCAACTGTGAAATGGGAATAATCTGTGCCAGTTATCACGTTGTTATCTCTCCGTCCTAAGATGGGATGCTTAGGCCACGACTCTGCAAACCGTGTTTCTGCTTGGCCACCTGCTGCCAGTAGTTGCTTCCCAGAAGGGGCATGACTAGGACATCAAGGGTCTGGAAGAGGAGTAAGGCACTTGCTCCTCCTGTTGCTTCTTGTCCTTTTGGGCATCACCCCAGTCCCATTTTTCCAGCCCAGCAGTGGCAACTCTTTCCTGCAGCAGCAGGAAAAATCCATTTTGCAGTTTCCCCACACTCAGAACATGCTACACAGTCCCTGCTTCTCGGCCCAGTGATGCTGCCTCTGGAATTGGCTGATGACCCCATCCTAGAGGTCTGAGTCCTGGCCCCAGGTTTTCGTCATTTCCACCTCTTCTCCCGTTCCTTCAGCTCTAGGGTAGTGCGCTTCTTGAACCAATTGAACACTTTATGCTTAATAACTATTTTTAAAGATTAAATTCTCTGTTCAAATTGCTGTGGTGTCTGCCTCCAGCCAGGATGTTGCATGATACAGTGTCTCATAAAGCTTTTTGAAATATAATCAAGTTCATGCCTATGAAGCATGCAAATACTGCGTAGCACGTGGAAAGTGCTCAAAAGATGCTGGTTCTGACTACTGAGTGAATAGGGTACACAGGGCTGGGAAGTCTCCAGAGGCATGGGACGCTGGGCCCTCCCTTGGCACGCTCATGGTCAGTTGGGGAAGTGTCTACAAACAGGTCATGCGAATGTGATAATGGACAGAGGATCAAGAGAAATGAGAAGCCAAGCACCGTGGCTCATGCCTGTAATCTCAGCACTTTGGGAGGCCAAGGTGGGTGGATCACCTGAGGTCAGGAGTTCGAGACCAGCCTGGCCAACATGGCGAAACTCCGTCTCTACTAAAAATACAAAAATTAGCTGGGCGTGGCGGCAGGCGCCTATAGTCCCAGTTACTCAGGAGGCTGAGGCACGAGAAATCACTTGAACCCGGGAGGCGGAGGTTGCAGTGAGCCGAGATCATGCGACTGCACTCCAGCCTGGGAGACAAAGCAAGACTCCAACTCAATAAACAAAAAAGAAGAAACGTGAGCTGAAGAATGGCCAGAGAAGTATCAAAGAAGGAGATGCCTGTGCTAGAGTTTGAGGGGGACGGGGCGGAGGAAAGACATGTGGGGTGGGGTGGGGTGGGGTGGGGTGGCTCATTTAGAACATGAGAACCCAAGTGCTTTAGCTGGAACACAAGGGATGGAAAGATGTGGGGAGGTGCGGGTGGTAGTGGGGTCGTGGGGTCCAGCCCTGGACCGACCCATGCTCAGCACTCAGATTGCAGGCACTGCAGAAATTCAGGAGGAGGAACATCCGTAACTCTAGGTGTCACAAAGATCAGTCTGATTATAATGGGGAAGAGGCAGGTCGCAGGGTGGGAGGCGTAAACCTGGAACCTGCGATGACAGTTATGAGTCCGTTGTAACATCTGGTCAAGAGAAAAGGCCTTGGGGACATTTGGTTGGAGAGACAAGATATGCACAAGAAATGCAAATCTGGGAAAAGCAATAAAATATTTACAGACTATTAATTTGTTTATGACACAGTCATAAAAAAGGGCACTCTTGGCTCACTGCAGCCTTGACCTCCTGGGCTCAGGTGACCCTCCCACCTCAGCCCCCTGAATATTTGGGACCAGGCACATACCACTATGCCTGTCTAATTTTTGTGTTTTTTTGTAGAGAGAGGGTTTTGCCATGTTGCCCAGGCTGGTCTCAAACTTCTGGGCTCAAGTGATCCTCCCACCTCAGTCTCTAAAAGTGCTGGGATTATAAGTAAGTGACCATGCCTGGCCTAGAATACTTAATGGTACTAAACTTCGTTCTAAGGAAGCACCTTAATTAATTATTAATATCTAGTAGCATTCATTGTTAGTATTAAAATGATTCATTATTACTACAGAATAACTGTGATTAGTAAGACATAATTTGCATTAGTTTATTTCATACTCATAACAGGCCTAACGGGCAGCACTGTTATGAACTCCATTTTGCAGATGGGGAAATAGAGGCACAGATAGACTCTGTAGTTTGCCTGTGGCCACAGAACCTCTGAAGCCTGGCTCCAGAGTCCACCTGTTTAACTTCTCACTGGCCTGCACCATGTCTGAGATCAGCACACAGGGACCGAGAACAGATGACTGGGCCAGGCACATGGGCTCTCCCAGCTGAGCCACATGAGCTGAACCCTGAATGATGGGTGGAAGCAGCACCTACAGCATCTGCAGCACCTACAGTCTGAGTGTCTCATGGGACAGAGAGAGTCCAGGTGAGGGAAATCACACAGTCTCAGAAACAGCTAAGCCAGAAAAGACTCCAAGGGGACCACGCTGCGATGGGGGCCCTGGTGATAAATGATCATATTCTCAATGTTCCTCAGCAGACACCAAGGCAAGGCTGAGCCCAGTGCAATGGCATGAATACCTGACCACAGTCCCCAGAGAACCCTCCACAGGACACCTGTGACTGGAAAAGGAAGCCTGTATTGAGTGGCCACTGTTCACGCCCTCGGCTGGGAGTCTTCTCCTGGGGGGCTCACCCATGGGTTGAACACTTCACCAGCAGTTTTATATTCACTGGCTGCTTTTAGTCCTCACAATGACCCTAGCAAGGCATGCAGTCACAGAGAGGAAGAAACGGTGCAAAAGTGACTTGCCTTTGGCCACCTAGCTGGTAAACATGGGAACTAGGTTTCAGACATAAGCATGTCTGATTCCCAGGCCCCTGTTCTTTCCTCTCTAGAGTGGAGGACGGAAGCCAAGCTTTTATAGAGGAAACAAAATCGCCTTTCCCTCAATAGCCCCCTGCTGCCCTTACTCTCTCCTCCTGTGCGAGTTGAACAGTGTATCAAATGTAATGGACTGTCTCCCACTCCCCCACAAAGGTCACATGTCAAAAGCCTAATTGCCAAGGTGATGGCATTAGGAGGCGGGATCTTTGAGAAGTCCTTTGGTCACAAGGGAAGAACCCTCATGAGTGGTATTAGCGCCCTTAGAAGAGAGACCCCAAAGTGCTCCCTTGCCCGCTTCCACCACGTGAGGACAGATGGAAAACGTGCCAACTACGAACTGGAAAGCATACCCTCACCAGACACTGAATCTGCCAGCGCCCTAACCTTGGACTTCCCAGCCTCCAGAACTGAGAAATAAACACCCAGCAGCCAGATAGGACTAAGACACTGAAGGAAGGAACTGGGTGTCCACAGCTCAGTCACTTCCTCATTCCCCTTTGGTGGGATTCTGTCTATGAGAGTCTACAGCAGGGTCCAGAGCTGCTATCTGAAGAGAAGACTGGAAGGCCCAGCTCCCTCTGCCCTCTGTTTTGGGAATGTGCATTTGCAATACTCATTGAAGATGGCTGGATAAATACTGCTCTAGAAGACCAGTTTTCTCTCTCATGGCATAATGAATAATGGGAAATCTGTTTGGTACAAACCACATCCCCCCCAGCCTTCCATAACCAACAACGATAAAGTATCCAGAGAAAGAACTGTGGACCTCAGACCAGCCGAGGTCTGAATCCCAGCTATGCTCTTTACTTAGCTGGGACTGGACAACTGGTTTCTCTCCTTGGAACCTGTTTCCTCAAGTGTAAGGAGGGGATCAGCAAGCCTGACAAACTAGGTAAGAGAGTTAAACAAATGCCTAGCTCAGTGCTTGTATGTCAGAGTGCCTCCGTAAGTGCGGGTTTCCTTCTCTCTCAAAGATGGGCAGGGAAGGAGGAGTTCCGCCCTCCTTTCTCCTTCCTGCCAGCATCAGTCAGGAAGCAAGCACTCAGCATTCAGGGTGGTACAGAGAGGTCTGGCAGGAATGAAACTACTTGGTGAGGCTTACATTTCAGGGAAGAATGAGTATCCAATGTGTGGTTGTCTTCTCGTGCCTTTTGAAGGGTAGGAGAGGAGAGACTCTCCCCTGAGAACACATTCAATCTGGGCATGAGAAGATCCTTGGCCATGCATTAAAGTAACTGCATGTGGGCTGCTGTCACTCACACCCAGTGGGGATCGTGTCTTCTCTGCGAACGATTCCGGTACTTTCCAAGTGCTGAGCCAGCAGGAAGACCGATGGATGTGGATCTGACTAAGGAAATGTAAGCTTCCTCAACAGGGAGAAACTTAAACTAAGTGGAAAGAAGGGCTGGCTTATGGGCCCCCAGACAAACAAAGCTTAATGTATTGTGCACAAATCTGCCAGGTTCTTTAGAGACATGGTCTCATGAAATCCTCCAAACAAGCCCATTTGAATCCCATTGTCCACTTAATGGAGATGGTAAGTGACTTGCCTATATCTCACAGCTTGTAAGTTGCAGAGGTGAGACTGGAAGCCGGCTCTAAAGCCTAAACCTGAGGTTCCTAACTACTATCCAATCTAGTCCTAAAGGGCTGAGCATTTTACAGATGAGGATAGTGAAATTTACAGAGAAATGAGTCTGCCCAAGATCACATAGTGCGTCTGTGCCAAGTCAGGGTTGGGACTAGGACCCAGGTCCCTTGGTGCCCCACAACACACCCCAAGCCATGTGTGAGCTCATCAAGCCTCATCCCGCTCTACATCTGTCTAGTTTGTGTATTCACAAACTAGATCTGGGTTTGTGTATTTACTACGGGCAAGTGCTAGTGTCACGTAAGAAGGAAGATGGGGAAGAGGATGGTGAGGTCATTGACAAGCATAGGGGGTTCTGAAGAGTGCTTTGCAATGCCGCTCCCTCTGACAGTTAAGCCCATTCAAAAATCTATTAAGGTATATTCATATTTACATTTTGCACCTGAGTTTTCAATCATCAGGCCATAGAATACTCCATTACCTTGTGCTAGGATCTCAATAATATTTAGTTTGGTGTAAAAGGAATTGTGGTTTTTGCCTTTAATAATATTACAAAAACTGCAAATATATCTGTACCAACTGAAACAGCTATCACGTATTTAACACCCATGCTATGTTAGAAATTAGGCTAGGTGTTTTCTGTTTGTTTTGGAGACACGGTCTTGCTGTATCACCCGGGCTGGAGCATGGTGGTGCATCTGGACTCACTGCAGCCTCAATCTACCAGACCGAAGTAATCCTCCCACCTCAGGCTCCCGAGTGGCTGGGACTACAGGCAGGTGCCGCCACACCCGGCTAATTTTGTTTATTTTTTGTAGAGAGGAGGTCTCACTGTGTTCCCCAGGCTGGTCTCAAACTCCTGAACTGAAGCGATCCTCATGCCTCAGTCTCCCAAAGTGCTGAGATTACAGGCATGAGCCACTGAGTCCGGCCAGGCCAGGGTTTTTTATATATGTATGTATCCATATACACATATTGGATATGAAATACATAATACCTATTATTTACTTCTCTAAATTGAATGTGATCATGGGATTATAAAGGAAACAAAATAGTTCTCACCTTTTCCTCAACAGCCCCCTACTGCCCTTCTCTCTCCTGCAGGAGTTGAATAGCGTTATTAAATGTAATGGACTGTCTTGTCTCCATTCCCCCTCAAAATTCATGAATGTGATCATGGGATCACATTCAATCAAAACAACCTGGTTTCTATTATCATTTCCGTTTTATAGAGGATGAGTCTGAGCCTCAGACTAGCCCAGGGTGACTAAGTGAGTATGTGTTCAAGCTTAATACAAAATCAGACCTGTCTTGCTCAGTGTATTAGGGGTCTCTAGAGGGGCAGAACTAATAGGATAGATATAGAAAGGAATTTATTAAGTAGTAACTTACACAATCACAAGGTCCCACAATAGGCTACCTGCAAGCTAAGGAGCAAGGAAGCCAGTCCAGGTCCCAAAACTGAAGAACTTGAAGTCTGATGTTCGAGGGCAGGAAGCATCCAGCATGGGTAAGACAGGTAGCCTGGGAGGCTGGGCCAGTTTCTCCTTTTCACACTTTTCTGCCTACTTTATGTTCAATGGCAGCTGATTAGACTGTGACCACCAGATTAAGGGTGGATCTGCCTTCTCCAGTCCACTGACTCAAATGTTAATCTCTTTTGGCAACACCCTCACAGACACACCCGGGAACAATACTTTGTGTCCTTCAATCTCATCAAGTTGACACTCAGTATTAACCATCACACTCAGAAATCGTTTTCTATTATATCTCATTTAGTCATTCAACATACAGTAAGATGAGCACTGACTCTGTGCCAGACACTGATCTAGGGGCTGTGAATGCAGATATACACACGAGAGACCGTAACTCTCTTTCTGAAACTTACAACTTATAAAGAGAGGAAGGTAGCACAAAACTGTCCATTTAAAACTTCGAGTATGATAACGTGCATTTAAAGAGGCTGTTGGTGATTCTTCCTGGGTGGGGTCACATTAAGTGCAAAGAAACCAAGACCCAGAGTGGGAAGGTGACTTACCCTGAGTCACACAGCAGAGGTGGAAGCAGAAGCCAGCTTCTGTCTCCCGGGCCACTGCTCTTTCCACTACACCACATTCCTCACTCTGAAAATCTGTCTTAGGATCCTGTGTTGCTGGTATTTTTTATCAGTGCTTGTCTGACTCCTAAGAAATGTCATGTTCTGGTCCCTTGAGGGAAAGAATCACCCATCATTGCTGGCTTGGGGGCAGCAAGCTAGGGGTGTAGACATTTACTGACAGGCGTTCACGTCTGAGACAGAGTGACATTGGAGAATGCACCCAAAATAGATTTTTGTGAGGAGCTGATATGTGCATGTGGATTTACAAGGTTTGTGATGAAAATCTATCACAACTTGTTCCACTTTCTGAGGCATGTTATCACAGTTGTAATAATAATTATTATTATTAGCAGCTAACATATATCAGATGCTTACTGTATGCCAGGCGCTGCTCTGAAAACTTTGCTTCTAACAGCTTGTTTCTCTTTACACAACTCCATGAGACAAAGGATGCTCTTACTATGTTACCTTTCAGGTGAAGAACATTTAGTAGGTTGCCTGAAGTTACATGGCTAGAAATTAGGAGGATTTGAACCCGAGCAGATAGAAAACTTAGAAATCTGTGTCCCTTATTTGTCCCATATCTGTCATCATTAAATGACTCTGTTTACAGAAATGAACATGAGATTTCTGTAAGGTGACAGAATCAGAAATGAAACCTACCTTCCCTTTCTAATACCCATACCTGGGATGCTAAGGGTGCAGGGAGATTTAGGATTTCCCAGATACACAGGCTGAGCCTCCAGTCTGGCAGGAACCAGAGCGAGGGAGAATGGAGGTTGCATGCCAGGTGGGCTGCAGGAGCTGCCAAGCATCAGGGGCCCCAGGAGTGTGATCTGATTGGATCTGAAATGCCTATAAAGGCTGAGTGTATGTGTAGACTTGGAGTCAGTCTCTAGTGAGCCAGAGAAAATTGGCAGAAATTGATTACTGTCCAGGAAACTTAAACATCATCTGGGAAGGCGGCAGAAGTCAATGTGATTAAAGGAGACATGAGAAACTCTATCACCAATCAAGGGCACAGGAAAGGCAGTTCAAAGGAAGAAACAAGACCTCAGTACAAGGACAAGGCTATGGAAAGAGTTCAGCCAATACTTCAGATGCACTTAGATCCCGGAGGGTTCATAAGAGTAATGGTGCCAAAGAGCAAAGAAATGAGGGCCTGTATCCAAATGCTGGGTGAGTAAGAGCATGGATCTTATCTCTTCCACATTACTGGGATAAAAGGCATGGAAAGCAGGTCTCCATCTCAACACTCCCACAGAATAACACCTAGCCTGACAGGTAAGCCTGCTGCAAACTGCCTCCTACTTAGGATTCCAGCTCTATATCCAGGCTAAAAGGCATTCATGGTATTTCTTAAACCTGTCTCTCATGATGCTGTGCCTTTTCATATGCTCTCCCCCTTGCTAGAATGTCCTTACTTTCTCTCTACAATGTCTGTCTGTCTGTCTGTCCATCCATCCATCCATCCATCCATCCATCCATTTATTTATTCTGAGACAGGGTCTCACTCTTGTCGTTCAGCCTGGAGTGCAATGATGCCATCTCAGCTCAGTGCAACATCTGCGTCCCAGGTTTAAATAATTTTCCCCTATCAGCCTCCCCAGTAACTGGGACTATAGGCATGAACCACCACACCTGGCTAGTTTTTGGATATTCAGTAGAGACACGGTTTTGCCATGCTGGCCAGTCTGGTCTCAAAGTCCTAATGTTAGGTGATTCGCCCACCTCAGTCTCTCAAAGTGCTGGGATTACAGGTGTGAGCCACCGTACCTGGCCTCCTACCTTCTTTTCATACCAATGCCAGCTCCTCCTTCGTGGCTGAGCTCAAATGCACATCTTCTGCAAAGCTTTCCCTGAACCCGCAGAGTGGAAGGCTGCCTCCTTACATGTCTCCGCCTACACCCCATTTTTCCTGACATTAATTTTGTTTGTAATTGCAGTGTCCTCGTCCCTGCAAATAAATCATGATCCAAGATCTAAACCAATCATGATGATCCAAGTCTCTGATTTCCCAGACTACCTTGTAGTCAGAGGTGACCATGTGACCTAGGAATGCCCAAAAAGTTCCATAGGGAAGCATTCCATTTCCCAATAAAAAGGTTCACAGGTGGCTAGTGTCTCCTTCTGACTTTACTCACCTTTCTACCGTGAACAGATCTGATGACTAGAACCAGGACAGCCATCCTGTGACCATGAGAGAGGTTAACACACTGTTCTCCTAAGAGCCAATGTCACCGTTCTCCTAAGAGCCAATGTCGCCGTTCTCCTAAGAGCCAATGTCGCCGTTCTCCTAAGAGCCAATGTCGCCGTTCTCCTAAGAGCCAATGTC
>NW_016107632.1:171522-190337 GCF_001604975.1 Cebus imitator
GAGCCAATGTCTGTTTGCCCACTCTAGAATTTTTTGGTAAGAAATTCAAACCCCCTACTTTAAGCCACTGCAAATTTTTGCTGATTCTCATTGTAAGCATTCCTACTCTAACAGCCTAGGCAGCCGCTAGGTCCTTCCTCAATGCGCTACTAACTGCTCTGGCAGTTAACTCTATTAGAGAACTCATTGGATGCTTCTTGTAATTATTTATTTACGTATCTGCACCTGGCAGCACTGGGATGTGAATTTCCAGGCTGGCAGGGAACTTGATTTATTATTCTTTTGGAGTGCCACAGTGCCTGGCACGTAGTTAGTATTCAGTAGCTGCCCTGTGGTTCAAGAATGGAGATCATGATGACATTCTCCATAATCCTCACATTCTGTCTGTCTATGGTAAATCAACTATAAAAGCTCTACTAATGTGGGCTTTGCAATGGAGACACATATTCCCCTGTTCTTTGTCTAAGGGATAAACACCTTGTCACTTTTTGTTGAAGGAGTTTAAGCTCCTGCTGTTATCCCCTTGTTTGGTATTTCACAGAGAAGGGCAACATTTTCACAAGTCCTTTTCTTTGTCATCTTCTGTATTATGATGCGTGATAAAAAAGGAGGAGCAGACAAACCTACAAGCGAGACCCAGTTCCAGCTCTGATCTGCACGTAGTTGCTATGTAACCTGCACTTAGTTGCCGGATACCACAGAGACAGCCCGTGATCTGTAGAAGGCGCATAACCACAACAACCTTGCAAAGCTGTGGTCAATATCAGGACTGATGAAATGATGGACATGAAGGTATATTGCATGTGCTCATTCAGTTACAAAAGACATCTGGATTTAGACTTCGTGAAAGAGTCATTTTACCAATGAGGAAGGCTGGATGAAAACAGAACCTAAATGGGGAAGCAGGAGTAAGAAACAATACTTTAAAGAAGGGATTGCAGATTGTCACACAACCTGACTGGCAAGCATCGGAAAGGTACAGAAAACTCAGCCCAAAGATGAAGCTGGACCAGGGCCAGGTTCTCCTGGGTAGACTTCAAGAAGAGACCTGAAGAGGGGCTATTCTGAAATACAAGCACTTTAAGTTGGGTTTGAAGTACTGGGCAGATGGGAGGCGGAGGTTGCAGTAAGCCAAGATGCTGCCACTGCACTCCAGTCTGGGCAACAGAGCAAGACACTGCCTCAAAAAAAAAAAAAAAAAAAAAAAAAAAAGTACTATGCAGAGATCAAGAGTGCTATTGGGCAGGGGCAAGGTATTAATCCGGTAAGACTTAGGTTCAAATTTTACCACTGCCTTTTCTGTCACCCCAAATTACATCCTATATTTGAAACTCTATTTTCTAGCATCTTAAAAGAAAGTAATACCTGCTGCAGAGGATCAATGAAACAAAAGCTGTAATGGCAATGTTGTAGCTAATTTTTTTTGTGTCAACTTGACTGGATCATGGTGTGCCCAGATATTTGGCAAAGCAATTATTTCTAGGTGTCTGTGAGGATGCTTGCAAATGAGATAAGCATCTGAATCGGTGGACTCAGCAAAGCAAATGGCTCTTCCCAGTATGGGTGGCCGTCATCCAATCCATTGACAGCCTGAATAGAACATAAACCAGAGGAAGGAGAAATTTGCTAATTGGCTTTTTTTTTTTTTCTCCCCTCACTGTTTGAGCTGGGACATTAGTCTTCTCCTCCTCCTCCTCGTCCTTTCAGACTGGGACCACTAGGATTTGGCTGTGTCCCCACCCAAATCTCATCTTGAATTGTAGCTCCCAGAATCTCCACGTGCTGTGGGAGGGACCTGGTGGGAGGTAATTTACTCATCAGGGCAGGTTTTTCCTGTGCTGTTCTTGTGATAGTGAATAAGTCTCATGGGATCTGACGGTTTTATAAAGAGCAGTTCCCCTGCACATGCCCTCTTGCCTGCTGCCATATGACATGCCTTTGCTCTTCCTCCACCTTTTGCCGTGATTGTGAGGCCTCCCTGGCTAGGTGAACTGTGACTCCATTAAACCTCGTTTTCTTTATAATTACCCAGTCTCAGGTACTTCCTCATAGAAGTATGAAGATGGACTAGTACAGGGACTTAACCTTCAGCTTCTTTGGTTCTCAGGCCTTCAGACTCAAACTGAATTATATCACTGGTTTTCCTGGGAATCCAACTTATAGACAGCAGATGGTGGGCCTATTCTGCCTCCATAATCCATGGGTCAATTCTCATAATTAGAATCCTCAGACAGATATAGATCTATACCCTAGTGGTTCTGTTCCTCTGGAGAATCTAATGTAGATGTCCACCATGGAGCCTGGAGCAGATCTGTGCTCAGAGCATGTGATGTGAATCAAGTCTGTGGAACATGCACACTCCATTCCCACGTGATCTCTCTGAGGAAGGCTCAGCACTGGCTAAAGTGACACTATTCAACAGCCTGGACTGCTGGATCCTTGAATGTCAGAGCTGTGTTCTATCCAACTTTGTATGCAGAAGGAGACTTAGTCACGGTTTGCTGACTGCCCACAGATTGTACCTCAGGTTTTTTATGCTCCTCATGAGCTGCTGAGGCTTCCCCTCTCCTTTCCTATTCCTGACAATGATCAGGTACTGCTAGTAAATCAAAACGGTGCCCTTTGCACCAAGACATCTCTTGCAGCCACAAAAGCTTTGCCACAGTGCAGTCTATGGTCCCGACGCTCATAACTCTGGCTCCTGTCACACAGATGCCTGTTGCCTTTTGGTTTTTAGGAGTCCCAGCCAAAAAAGAAAAGAAAAATTTCTTCCCAGACAAAAACATATCATGATCCAGGAAAGGGGAAGAAAAGAGACCCAACTCATCGATGACTTAGTCCTCTCACGACACTCAGGCCAATGCATGAATCCCAGGACTTATCTTATATCCTATCGTTTCTTGTTCTAATATCCCAGAGACAGCCCCTCATCTGTAGAAGGGGCTATCCTCTGTAACATTTCTTATTTTTCCCCACCCAAGGCAGTAGAGGGTAAGGAGGTGATAAGGGACAATAGGAAAATGGGTACTTTTCACAATACTCAGGGCTGGGAATGAGGCAATTCAGCTGTATTTTCTCTAATGTTCATCATATTTTGGGTTCCTTTTTGCTATAAAATAAGGGTAAAAATCAATTTGAACTGGATTCTGTTACATGCAAAGAATTCCTGATGCTGCCTTGATAGTAGTACATGAAAAAAGGTGCAAACAGCATTAAGTGTCCTCAGTGATGGCTGCCTTTATGCGACTTCCCCGCAGACAACCCACACAAGACCAGGAGTGATAACCAGCCCTGTATTCTTCCTGTCGCTATGGAATTAATTACTAAGACTGTATTCACATTTTAGCATCCCCACAGTTTCCTCATGGGGGGTGTGACTTGAGGACAGGCAGGCTACAAGGAAGCAGATCCCACCTCTAGAGGTTGGCATGGGATCCTTAGCTGAGGAATTTGATGAAGGTGGGTTGAGGAACAGCTGGCTGGAGTCCCGTGGGATGTTGCCAACTTGGCCATATTTCAATAAAGCCCTTGGGGGTGGGCACCATAGGATTCACTGCTTGGAAACCCTGGGAGAGGCTGCTGCGCTTACTGGTTCCCAGCAGGCACCTTCTGTGTGGCCCACTATTGCTCTTTTGTCTGCCCTGCATCACCGTCCTTTTAGAAGTAGACCAGGCCTTCTTCCCACCACTCTACTGGAGCTGTCAGTCATGCCTGACCTGCCAGCAGCATGGGCATAGACTCTGGCAGACCACTGAGTCATTCCTGACCGTTCCTAAGAACACAGACAGGGGTTCTTGCATAAACACCTGTCCCCAGGCCAGGTGCAGGGGCTCACGCCCGTAATCCAAGCACTTTGGAGGCCAAGGCGGGAGGATCACCTCAGGTCGTAGTTCAAGACCAGCCTGACCAACATGGTGAAACCCCGTCTTTAAAAAAAAAAAACAAAAAAAACAAAACACCTGTCCCCATGAACGGTCAGCAGAGTCCTTTTGAAGAAACATCAAGAGAAAAGGTGCCGGCCTCTTCAATCTGGGTTCATGAGTGCTAGTCACTCTTCCATTAGCCTTTGCTTTATGTTTTCATTGCACACTTGGCCTGCAATGACAAGTGGTCATTTGTTTTCCTGCATGTTAGCCGTATTCTGCAGTAGAACGTAAGTGCAAGGACAGCAAAGGCCTGTACTGTCTTGTTCGCTACTGAGTAACCAGTGCCTAGCTCATACCAAGTGTGCAATTAGTATCTGCTGAATGTCTAAGCTCTACCTACTGGCTGGAGGCCTCAAGACGCCACCCTGTCATACCAGAGAAAAGCAAAGGAAGAGAGGGAGACACGGAGAGGCTAAGTCATGGGAGCGCCCATATCCCGCTGCATCAGTGCAGAAGGCACAACACCGTGCCACGGTGCTCTCACATATGGAGGTGTTCCAGGGATTAAATCAATCTGGCAAAGTCTTCTACCAACCAACCATACTATTACTTATTTTTAGTGTATTTCATATTATTTATAATTACTAATATTTAATTAAAATAACCCACACAAAATGAATAGCTTAAAGAGTCTAGCATTATAACCCAAAGTATAAAATAAATGAGTATATATAAATGATTTTTAAAATAAATAAATATAAATGGAAGAAAAGTTACCAATCCTCAATTACAAAGGACAATACATGTAGACACTACCATCCCCTTTTGCAGGAGAACGATCTTAATCCCTCTACTTCCAGTGCAGGGTAGATGTAATGACTCTCTTCCAAAAAATAAAGTATGAAAGATAAAATTAGTAGCGTTATGGTGGAGAAGCCTAGCAAACATTGCCTTTACTACGTAAGAAGGGCTAACATTCCCAGTGATGTTGTGTGTGGACATCATGTGCCTCCTGATGCAAGATAAGGAGGAGCGCACTTCTTATCTGTGATATTCTTTCCAAAAACCTATAACCTCAGTCTAATTGTGAGAAAGCATACCAGACAAGCCAACTTAAGGGCCATTTTAGAAACTACCTGACTAGCACTCCTCAAAACTATTGAGGTCAGTCATGAAAAACCAGGAAAGACTGTGAAATTATGACATACCCAAGGAGACGAAGGAGATAAAGCTTAAATGGAAAAATATGAGTGAAATGCAGTAAGAGCTTGAAGTCTACCTGAAAAGCAATAGACTGATGTTGTTTTGTTGGTTTTGAGGAATGTACCACTGTTAGAAGATGCTGGCCAGGTACAGTGGCTCACGCCTGTAATACCGGCACTTTGAGAGGCTGAGGCGAGTGGATCACCTAAGGTCAGGAGTTTAAGATCAGCCTGGCAAACATGGCAAAACCCCGTCTCTTCTACACACACACACACACACACACACACACACACACACACACACAGATTAGCTGGGCATGGTAGTGGGAGCCTGTAATCTCAGCTACTTGGGGAACTGAGGCAGGGAGAGAACTGCTTGAACCTGGGAGGTGGGGAGGTTCCAGGGAGCCAAGATTGCACCACTGCACTCTAGCCTGAGTAACAGAGCAAGACTCCGACTCCAAAAAAAAAAAACAAAAAAAAATGTTAACGCCAGGGGAAACTGAAACTGAATGACAGATACATACAATCTCTTTATGCTACCTTTTAAACTTTTAAGTCTAACATCCTTCCAAATAAAAGTTTACAATTAAAAAAGGGAGTTCTATAAAGGAGCGACAGATTGAGAATAGCAATAAGACAAGCTCATGTAAATAGCAAGAAAACAGCTGAGCTGACACTTCTGTTCCCAGTATAAGCTCTTCCTTAGCTCCATTACAAAGTAGAGAAATGACTCTCTAATTGGATCTGACAAGAAATTGGCAAAAAGTTTAATTTCTTAAGACTATTTGAAATATGAATTTACAGCCACTATCATTCATGAGGAACTTCAAACTGAGTATGTATTACCCCTTGAGATATTACTTAATGTGAGTACAAAGATGCGTGATTAGCAAGACAGTTAAAGACAAAGCATTCAGAATATGCAGAAGTCGTCTCCGTAACTTCTGAATAATGTTTAAAGTCTTGTGATAGTGGGCCTTAAGCTTGACAAGGTTTCACTGAATTCCCTGAAGAGGTTAGAAGTCTCTTTAGAGATTTCTTTCATCAAAATGAAGGATTATAAAGTCCACTAAGGAGAACACTTACTTGTTTTTCTTGCCTTGGCAAAAACGGCTGTAAAAACATACAAAGATAACATGGTAACAAAATAAAGTAAGTTCCTTTGTCAGCAAATACTGCAGCAAGAATCAGAGAAAACCATGCTGAAGGGCTGGAGGAACTGGTATTAGACCGAATTAATGGCAGATTTGCTACGGAGTTAAGAGTACAGGGTACTGTGTGCGGACTTACGCTATTTGATAGATTCTGTTTAGATAATGAAAGACACAAAGAATGAGGTTTTTTTTTGTGTGTGTGAGAGCACTAAAGGAAAGATGTCCTGTAGAAGTTAGATAATGAGCAGTAAATTCCTACTTCAATAACAATATTTTATGAAAAGAGAAGATGTGGAACCATTAGAGGTACAGTGCTTTAACTTGACCAACAAAAGGATTCTGGAGTAAGGTCACAGGGTGAGCACCCTACAATGAAATCCTTTACTCCATCATTGCTAAGCAAGCCTGCAACAAAGTACTTGAAGCCAGCATGCACAAGCGCTGCTAGATGCCACTGATTTAGATAATCTAATAAAGGCAAGACTAAAAATAGCATTACGATTTTATAGTACTTTCTAATGACATGAGAGGTGGCAATGAAAATCTGTACGACACACAGCTTTGCTGGATAACTCAAAGCAAAGGACATGTGAGAGATGGCACACGTGATGGAGGGACGGTTGCTGGCAGTATTCTATCTCACACGTTTGAAAAAACATCCATATTTGAAATCTGACCCTTCAGTGGAAAGGTGACAAGTGGGAAAGTAAATATTGTGCTTTTAGACAGAAACTCTGATACAGGGGACAGCTTTTAGAAAACGTATGAAATTCTTTCCATCGTTATGGGACTGTGAAACCAAACAATGCTGTCACCTGCAAAACCCTTCCTTTCTATAGACTTAGAAAACCTCAAAATAGACTTTTTTAACCTTCAAAATTAACTTCCAAATTTAAAAAATTACAGTTTTCACTTAACGTTGATAGGTTCTTGGAGGCTGCAGCTTTAAGCGAAATTATATACCCTATAACGAAATCCACAGGTTAGCTGATATAAACAAGAGTTAAATTCCTATGGCACAGAGTATGCTGTTTCACTTACACGTCACAGTGTCTGCGAACCTATCAACCACATTAAGTGAGGACTTATTGTACAGTGGGTTTTGAATGTGTTATCAAAATGTTAAAGAATATTTAATAAATTATCAAAAGCAAATGTGGTCAAGAGAGACTTAAATATAATGAATGCTACAAATATTTGTGTATGCCTTTTGGATTGAACTGAAGCAATGAGTAAAGATGTACTAAGCATGGCCAATGATGTCCTTTTTTTCCATTTGGGTCTGTGAATTTCAGGAGGGATCTTTTTTTTGGCGGTAATAGCCATTAAATCCAAGTACTTGTATAACATGTCCTTAAAACGAAGGCTATGAATCACTGTGTCACAAAGCACTAAACCAACATTTCAAAAATAATGAAGCACATCAATAATATTGCTATGTTTAAACATATGAATACTTATGTTTTTCCTAAAAGGGTTTATTACTACTAAAGTAAGTTAAAATGACTCCAACACATAATAAAATGAAACTTTTCTGTTTTATAGTGTATTTATGTACCACAATAAAAATATATTTGCCTTAAAATAGGTCGGATCAGAAATATTTTAGTGCTGTGACCCACTGTTTAAGGTCCAAGCTCCTTAGTATAGCACAAATGACCTCACACAGTGTGAACTCTCTGCCTATCTCCATCTTATTTCTGGACACCATGATCTTTTAGGCCCCTGTGTTCATTCACACTATCCAGTTTTACCTAGAACCTTCATTTCTGACCTGGATACCTCCAAGCAATACTGCACAGTATGGTTCACATTATGGGGAAATTAGCAGTTGAGACTTCTGTCTCTCCTGTTTGCCTGTGACGCTCTTAAAGGCAGGAATTATGATGACCTTGTCTCTATGTCCTCCATTTGACTAAGTCTTCAAACCCTTGCATACAACAGGAACTTAGTACTGGGTAGTTTGCTAGGCTGAAATGCGTCTTGCAGCCCTTTCCTCCAGGATAGTTTGGATCTTCACATGTACCTCTGGATATGTGACCTGCCTGTCCCCTTCATAACTGGAAAATTAAACCTTGGCCTCTTGCTCACCTTGGTTACTCTTCACTGATCACTGCTAAAGCTATGAAGCCATGATCCATTCAAATGATGGTCTTTCCAGAATCTAGACAGTAGATCTTCTAACTTCTCCTGGACCACCCTTTGTCTGCCTAGCCCGCTGGCTTTTGGAGGTCCAGGGCTAATATCATGCACCTGAGCCTTCTATACGGGAGCATCTCAGTTAGTGGCCCAATGTCCACGGTCACCAAATACTGCTTTACAATGGTGCTTCATTTCTTCAAATTGTGTCCTTAATAGAGCCAGTATTTATGAAAGGAAGTGTAGGCTTCTAAGGAACTTGTCTTACCAGGCATTCATCAATCAAAGGGGTCTTTCCTGTGTGCTGATATAGAATTGTATGGGAAATGATGGGGATCAACAAAATCAATCAGATTTTCTGAATACAGGACTTTTTAATATAGTGTTTGGTATGTAGTACATAGAACTCTCCTATTCCCATCCTCCTCCCCAGTTCCCCCATTTTAAATAAGTCCAATGAACACCTCTTAGAACTGTTTGGACATATGCTCTGGAAAATGCTGTTGTAGGGTAAATTTTCCAGAGACATCACTTTGCTTCTAGGAATCTTGTTGTTTCTAGCAATAACTACATCGGAAGTTTATCAGCTGTGAGTAACAAAGCCGAGGAAGGACAACTGAAATCAATAAAACTCCAAAGAGTTCAGTTCTAAAATGAGCAAAAAATGGATGAGTGCTGAGGGAAGACAACAGACTGAAGCCTACGTCACCCAAGCCCTGGCTGCTTAGCCTGCCGTTCTCTGAAATGATCCAAAGGCACATGATGTCAACGTCAGGTACTTATCCCAGCTGTGCCGCCAACTGGTGTTTAACCTTAGGCAAGTCATTTCCCCCTTGTGTGTGTCTATTTCCCATCTGAAATAAGAGAGCTGGCCAGGCACAGTGGCTTATGCCTGTAATCTCGGAACTTTGGGAGGCTGAGGTGGATGGATCGCTTGAGGTCAGGAGTTTGAGACCAGCCTGGCTACACAAAAATTAGCTGGTGTGGTGGTATGTGCCTGTTATCCCAGATACTCAGGAGGTTGAGGCAGGACAATTGCTTGAACCCAGGAGGCGGAGGTTGCAGTGAGCTGAAATTGCACCACTGCACTTTCTCTGCCTGGTGACAGAGCGAGGAGACGCCATCAAAAAAGAAGGGAGCAAGCGGGGGCGGGGAGGAAGTGGAAAGAGAAGAGAAGAGAAGAGAAAGGAGAGAGGAGAGAGGAGAGAAGAGAAATAAGACAGAACAGAGGGGTAGGAAGCGGCTTGAGTGTGTGTCCGCCCACTAGCCAAATGGAAACTATTACCAGAGAATGCTTATACGCTGTTGGTGGGAATGCAAATTAGTGCTTCTATGGAAAACAGCATGGAGATTTCTCAAAGAACTAAAAATAGAGCTACCATTATATCTAAGAATCCTACTACTATCTACCCAAAGGAAAAGAAATCATTGTATCAAAAAGATAGCTCTAGTCGTGGGCTTACTGCAGCACTATTCACAATAGCAAAGACATATAATCAGCCTGAGTGTCCATCAATGAATAAATGGAAAAAGAAAATGTGGGGTATATGTGTGTGTGTACGTAGGTATGTATGTATATGTATGCATATATGTATATGAATACTATTCAACCATGGAAAACAATGAAAACGGCCCGGTGTGGTGGCTCATGCCTGTAATCCCAGCACTCTGGGAGGCCGAGGCAGGTGGATCACCTGAGGTCAAGAGTTCCAGACAAGCCTGGCCAACATGGTAAAACCCTGTCTCTACTAAAAACATAAAAAATTAGCTGGATGTGGTGGCATGCGCCTGTAATCCCAGCTACTCGGGAGGCCGAGGCGGGAGAATCGTTTGAACCCAGGAGGCGGAGGTTGCAGTGAGCCGAGATCGCACCATTGCACTCCAGCCTGGGCACAAGAGGGAAATATTATCTCAAAATAAGTAAATAAATAAATAAATAAAGAAAATGAAAACATGAATGGGACTTAAGTGAAATGATCAGAAACAGAAGGCCATATAATACATGTTCTCATTTTTAAGTGGGAGCTAGTGTGTGCACATGGGCAGAATGTGGAATAACAGACACTGGAGACACTGAAGGGTGGGAGGGGTGACAGATGAGAAATTACTTAATGGGCACAATGTACATTATTTTGGGTGATGGTTATCCTAAAAGCCCAGACCTCATCATTATATAATATATCCATGTAACAAAACTGTACTTGTACCTCTTACATTTACACAGAACAGAATAATAGGTTTACTAGAATGTCTCATAGCCTTGTACTAACTACTTTATGTATTGTCCCTTTTAATCTTTCCATCTCTTCGATAAAGTCACGAGGATGACTTTACAGTCATGAGGAAAAGTTCCTAGTTTTCAGATGGAAGACTTGGTTAGGGTAAGTTAAACAACACAGTGACAGCCTGGCCCAGAGTGGGTGCTCTGCCATGTCTGCTGGCTGAATGAGAGATCCCAGTGTATAAGCCATAGGGTGACAGTCCCAGAGGACAAGCTACTTAAACAAGAGCCAGCTGCCTCATACTTAATCCTGAGGACTCCTTGAGTTTACTGGTCACAGGAGTGTACACAGAGATCATAAAACACTCAGAGTCCTTGGACTTAGGTCATGCAATGAAATTAAACAGGCACTGGCCTCGGGTGACAAAGAAGTCTGGCTGGAAGGTAGTAATTTGAGATTTTAGATCTCCCCCAAACCAACTGTTTTTGAATTCCTCGATCCATCCCGATCCTCCAAAATCAACCTTAACATTCATCATTCTTATTACCCTGAGTTTTCCCTGTCTCATTTTTCACTGTAGTCTGCTTAGCTGTGACATGTTCAGTATGCTGATGTATGGTAGCGTCTCGTCTTCCCCCAAAGATGTAGAAACTGACACAACTCTAAATATTATAAAATGTTTCAAAGCTTGAGTTATGGGCTACTCTTTTCATGCAAATGTTACAAATTGCCTCTAAGAGATTCATCATTTCCTTCTATGGCTGGCATGTTTTCTCTTGGTTTTTCTCTTCTGCTTCAGGATTTTTCTTTTAGGGGTACTCAATTCCCATTTTACGAATGGACTGGGGTCTAAAATTCAGCCTCTGAGTCTGTTGTTTAAAATTCAAATGTTCTTTCAAGGACACATGTTACTAAGGGGCTCTGTTCTTAATTTAGCTCTCGAAAATTCACTTAATCCAAAGAGAATTCACACAGAATAATCAGTCCTACACAAGAGGGTTTTATATAGTCCCAATAATAATTCTATACGGTCATTATGTTATGTATCATGTTTTCCTTGGAAAATATTTTCAGGTAGAAACTCATTGCTGTATCAGAGGAAAATGCTGTGGACTTGGAGTCAAACAGGTATGAGTTAGAATCTCAGTTCTGGAATATTTAGCTGAGTGGCTTGGTAAGAAAAGTGACTTAACCTGTGTGATCCTTAATTTTCTAACTTAGAAAACAGACCAAGATTTACCTTGTCAGACTTGTGAAGATTTAATGAGGGCAGGCCTGGAACACTATTCCCACCTAATCATCCTGGAAAACTCCTTTTCATCTTTTGAGGGCCATGATGAAGCTGTGTCAGTTAACTTCTGTAGGGTAAACACCACCAACTTCAGCATATCCTTAGAATGACCCTGGATGGGGGCTGGGCACAGTGGCTCACGCCTGTAATCCCAACACTTTGGGAGGCCGTGAGTGGATCACGAGGAAAGGAGATTGAGACCATCCTGGACAACATGGTGAAACCCCATCTCTACTAAAAATACAAAAATTAGCCAGGTGTGGTGGCATGCACATGTAGTCCCAGCTACTTGGGAGGCTCAGGCAAGGGAATCGCTTGAACTGGGGAAGCGGAGGTTGCAGTGAGCTGAGATCGCGCCACTGCACTCCAGCCTGGTGACAGAGCAAGACTCCGTCTGAAAAAAAACAAAGAAAAAAGAATGACCCTATATGGCACACTCATCTTAACGTGTGTCCTGAGCTAGACGATCTAGAAGCAGCCCACCCAGAGATTCCTTCTTTGTCTATAAGGAACATCTGAGCCCACATAAGGTACCAAAGTTCTGAGTTTTGGGTTAAATGAAGGTTGCCAGTTAGAGTTCTGTTTTAGTCCATTCTCACATTGCTATAAAGAAATCACACCTGTAATCCCTGTACTTTGGGAGGCTGAGGCAGGCGGATCACTTGAGGTCAGGAGTTCAAACCAGTCTGGCCAACATGGTGAAGCCCTCTCTCTATTAAAAATACAAAAATTAGCCAGGCGTGGTGACATATGCCTGTAGTCCCAGCTACCTGGGAGGGTGAGGCAGGAGAATCACTTGAACCCAGGAGATGGAGGTTGCAGTGAGCCAAGACCATGCCACTGCACTTCAGCCTGGGCAACAGAGTGAGACTCCGTCTTCAAAACAGCAGCAACAAAAAAAAAACCCTAAGAGCCGGTAATTTATAACGAAAAGAGGTCTGATTGGCTCATGGTTCTGCAGGCTATATGGAAGCATGGTGGCATCTGCTTCTGGGAGGCCTCAGGAAACTTACAATAATAGCAGAAGGAGAAGCAAGCATATCTTACGTGGCCACAGCGGCAAGAGAAAGAGGGAGGAGATGTCATACACTTTTAAACAATCGGATGTTGTATCATAAGAGCAACACTATCGGGATGGTGCTAAACCATTCATGAGAAACTGCCCCCACGATCCAATCACCTCCCAGCATGCCCCGCTTCCAGCACTGGGGATTACATTTCACCATGGGATTTGGATGGGGACACAGATTTAAACCATATCAAGGTCATCAGTGGGAAAGTGTTCAGTGAAGATGCTATGTAAACTGCATGATGTTTGCAGGCAGCTGCAGTTTTCCTGCCCAGCCCAGCGCCACTGGACTGTAGGAAGGCAGATATCTTGTCCAGCCTGCCGCCACTGGACCATTTCTGTACGTAAAGCAGTTCTCCTGTCCAGCCTGCTGCCACTGGACTCTCTCCCCTGATAAAGCCCCATGTCTGGTTCACTGTGTCTGGGTCTTTTCTTCAGCTTCTTGAACTTGATGCCTTTCCTAATGAGGTTGATAGGGGTTTAACGCAACAACTTCCTCTGAAATGTACTTCCTGTTGTTGGATACAATGAATTCTAAATTTCTCTTCAAAGAACCAGTTATGTCAGTAAGTTCAGTTCTTTGTCTTCCATTTTAAGGTTTAACTTACATGCAGTTTCAGTAAACAATCTTCTCCACCAGTTCTAATCAGTAGTTCAAATCTGTTCCACCAGTCCCTTGCTCCATCCTGACTCATCCTGATCACCTGCTCCGGTCACCTGCTTTGGCCTAGGTCACCGCAACCTCCATCTCCTGGGTTCAAGCAATTCTCCTGTCTCAGCCCCCTGAGTAGCTGGGATTATAGGCATCTGCCACCACGCCTGGCTAATTTTGTATTTTTTACTAGAGATAGGGTTTCTCCATGTTGGCCAGACTGGTCTCAAACTCCTGACCTCAGGTGATCCACCTGCCTCGGCTTCCCAAAGTGCTGGGGTTACAGGCATGAGCCACTGTGCCTGGCCTTTTCATTATTTTTCTCTGCTTCCTTCCATCTTTTGTTTGTCAATCCCGTTCCACATTTATGAAGAACCTCCTGTTTGCTGCTTTTTATGTTCTTCCCTTGGGAGTACAATAGACCCTCCTTACTTGTGGTCTTGCTTTTCTCCACAAGTTACCAGCAGTCAACTGCTGTCTGAAAATATTAAATGGAAGATTCCAGAAATAATTCCTACTTGAAATTGCATGCCATTTTAAGTAGCATGTTTCATGCTCCTTTACATAACTCATTTAAGTGGAATAATTCATTATCATTCTTTTGTGTTTGGTTTAGGTCAATTAGCAGACTGCCTTCAAAGTTCATCCAAGTCATAGCATATGTCAGGTTTTTTTTTTTTTGGAGGCAGGGTCTCACTTTGTTGCCCAGGCTGTGGTGCAGTGGCACAATCACAGCTCACTGCAACCTCTGTCTCCTGGGTTCACATGAACATCCCACTTCAGCCTCCCAAATAGCTAGGACTACAGGCACGTGCTACCATGCCTGGCTAATTTTTGTATGTTTTGTAGAGATGGGGGTCTCACCATGCGGCCCAGGCTGGTCTCAGACTCCTGGGCTCAAGCAATCCACCTGCTGCAGCCGGGATTACTGGCACGAGTCACTGTGCCTGGCCTTCAGAATTTTATTCCTTTGCAATGCCTGCCAAAGTTTTTAGTTGTACTTATTTTTTATGGACTTTTTATGTTTTTATTTTTGATATAAAAAGACTTGAGAGTTTAGAAGTCTCCTGTGCCATGCCTGGTCAAGAAATGTCATTTATTAGGAGGACACAGGCCTTGTAAAGCGCTACTTCTATCTGCTGTAATTCGCTTACTGATAGCTGAACCTGACTTAAAAAATCATCCACTTCTCCATTTGTGACCAATTACATCCAAGACCTAGACAGTAATGTACATTCCACTCTACATCAGTTTATCGACATAATGCCAAAGTGTTTTCCAATTTGGTATGTACATACATACTCCTATCGGTAATGTAAGAGAATACCACCTACTGATCAACTGAGACTTGATAGTTTCACTCTTCAACTCTGGTGGCTATAAAATTATTTGTGATCTTAATATTTACTTCCCTGGTTAACAGTAAGGCTATGTATCTTTTAATATGTGTACTGGCCATTTGCTTGGCAACCAAGTGAAAGGACTGTTTATATGTTTTACAGATTTCTCATTAATTACTGAGTTGTTTATATATTTTGCTTACTCCTCTTTTGTCAGTTACAGGTGTCGAAGTATCCTTTGCTTTTCTATTTTTTCTGAGATGGAGTCTCGCTCTGTCGCCTAGGCTGGAGTGCAGTGGCACAATCTCGGCTCACTGCAATCTCCACCTCCCGGGCTCAAGCAACTCTCCTGCCTCAGCCTCCCGAGTAGCTGGGACTACAGGTGTGTGCCACCACAACTGGCTAATTTTTGTATTTTTAGTAAAGATGGGGTTTCATATGTTGGCCAGGCTGGTCTTGAACTCCTGAGCTCAAGTGATCCACCAGCCTCAGCCTCTCAAAGTGCTGGAATTACAGGTGTGAGCCACTGCACCCAGCCTGCTTTTCTCTTTTTAATGTCCCTTTGATGGCATTATTAATATCAATGCGATTGAATTTATGGATTCATTCATTTATGATATGTGTTTTTGATGTCTTGTTGAATACATACTTCTCCATTCTGAAGACTTAAGGCTAGTTTTCCTTTTTTTAAAAAAATTAAAAGTTTAATTTGGCCCTTCACTTTTAAGTTTCTAATCAATCTGGAATTAATTTTGTGCATGATATGAGACAGGGGTCCACTTAAATTTTTTCCATGTGGATAATCAGTTGTCTCAGCACCGTTTATGGAAAACTTAATCATTTCTTTAATGATCAGGTATACCGCCTCTTCATATACCAAAATACTTTCCTACATCTGTTTAGATTATTATTTGGTATTTCTCCTTTAATCTATTAACATGCTGAACGACACTTGTGGATTTTTCAATGCAAAATCACCCTTGTCTGTCCTGGAATAAACCCAACTTGGCAATGATGTATTATCTATTTTACACATGGCTAGATTTGGTTTGCTAAATATTTTGCTTAAGATTTTTGCATCTATATTCATGAGTGAGACTGGCTTGCAATTTTCCTATCTTGTAACATGACTTTGCTCCTCTTCTGCCTTCCACCATGATTGTGAGTCCTCCCAAGTCATGTGAAGCTGTGAGTCAATTACACCTCTATCCTTCGTAAATTACCCAGTCTTAGGTATGTCTTTATTAGCAGCATAAGAACAGACTAATACTCTTTTTTGTCTGATTTTGGTGCTGATAATATCCTGGTTTTGCTGAATGGGTTAAAAGTATTCCTCTTTTCATATTCTCTAGAAAAGTTTATTTAAAATTGGAATGTCCCTAGATTAAAAAAAGTTGATAGAAGTTATTTCTACTTACCATCTAGGGGTACTGTTTTCTTTTAAGAAGGTTCAATGGCTAGAAGATAATCCAAACTTAATATATTTTTCTCAAATCAGTTTTGGTAAATAACCCATTTCTAGGAATTTGTCCATTCCACAGAAATTCTCAAATTTGTTGACATAATGTTGTTCACAATATTTTTTTTTGTTGCAATTCTGCTTTAATTGATTGAAAGCTCCACCAACTGAGACTGTTTGCTTTAATCTTTGCTGTATATCTAAAACTCAAAAGTCACTTGCTCAGAAACATTGAGAGAATAAATTGGCCTGGAATTATGCACCCCTATTCATTTCTTAGTGAGTTCACTTCCTTTTTTCTTGATAAGTCTCGCCATAGCTTTGTCTATTTTATTGGTTCCTTCCCAACTTTTGACTTTATTGAACAATTTGTTGACCAACTTCAATTTTACTTTATTTGAATTTACTTTTAATGTTCTTTTGGTTGTGTTTCCTTTCTAGACACAGGGTCTCATTCTGTTACCTGGGCTGTATTACAGTGGTATAGTCATAGCTTACTGCAGTCTGGAACTCCTTGGCTCAAGTAATCCTGCCTCAGCCTTCCCAGGAGCCTGGACTCGAGTAGCTACCACCACCACCCCACTCCCAAACCCCCATTTATTTTTTGGTAGAGATGGAGGACTTGCTATGTTGCTCAGGCTGGCCTCAATCTCCTGAACTCAAGGGATCCTCCCATCTCAGCCTCCAGAGTTGGTGGGATTACAACCATAAGCCACCATGTCCAGTTTCCTCTAATGTTGTTTATATTAATATATCACCTTGAGTTGTGAATGTCCCTTATTAATTTTCAACTTCTTTTTAATGTAAACATTTAAATATATACATTTCCCTACATGTTTTTTAATCCCATTAATTTTGACATATTATTTTTATTTTCATTTAGGCTCTAAGTAGTTTTCAGTTTAAATTATGATTTCTGTTTAGAACTATGAGTAATGTAGAAGTGTGTGTTTTCAATTTTTATCAATTGTAATCAATTACTGTCTTATTTAATTTTGCTCTCTACAGAGAACTATGGTATAATGTCATTCTTTGAAATGTACTAAAGATTACTACTTAGTTTCTTTTTAATAAATGTTCCATGAGCCTGAGAAGGTCGTATATTCTTGAATTATTAGGCTCAAGGTTCATTATTTACCCAATAAATCAAGGGTATGAACTGTGTAGTTTAAATCTTCTATATTCTTAGTACGTTTTGTCTGTTAGATGTTTCAATATTTGAAAAAAATATGGGCTGGGTGCAGTAATCCCAGCACTTTGGGAGGCTGAGGTGGGTGGATCACCTGAGGTCAGGAGTTCGAGACCAGCCTGGCCAACATGGCGAAACTTGGTCTGTACAAAAATGCAAAAATCAGCCAGGTGTGGTGGTGGGCACCTATACTTCTAGCTATTTGGGAGGCTGAGGCAAAACAATCATTTGAACCGGGGATGCGGAGGCCACAGTGAGCTGAGATTGTGCCACTCCACTCTAGCCTGGGCAACAGAGCAAGACTCTTTCTCAAAAAAAAAATAAAAAAATAAAAATAAAATAAAATAAAGGAAAAAGCAAAAAATATGTTAACTATTCCACAATAAGAACAGACATACGAATTTCTCCTAGGAGTTCTAATGAGCTCTGTGTGTATGTGTTTGTGTGTGTGTGTGTGTGTGTGTATGTGTGTGTGTGTAGACACTGTGGGTTTGGTTTCAGACTACTTCGATAAAGTGAATACTGCATAAAGCAAGTCACATTTTTTGGTTTTCCAATGCATATAAAAATTATGTTTACATTATGCTGTCATCTGTTAAGTGTACGACAGCATTATGTCTCAAAAATACATACTTTAATTAAGAAATACTTTATTACTAAAAAATGTTAATGATCATCTAGCCTTCAATGATTCACAATCTTTTTGCTGGTGGAAGGTCTTGTCCTGGTGTTGATGGCTGCTGACTGATCAGGGTGGTGGTTATTGAAGATTGGGGTGGTTGCGGCAATTTCTTAAAATAAGGTAACAATGAAGTTTACCACATGGACTGACTCTTCCTTTCATGAAAAATTTCTCTGTAGCAAGTGATGCAGTTTGATTATTTTTACCTACAACAGAACTTCTTTCAAAATTAGAGTGAATCTTCTCAAATCCTGCCACTGCTTTATCTACTAAGTTTATGTAGTATTTTAAGTAAGACATAGTAATACTGAACATTACCAAAATGTGACAGGAGGAGATACCAGTCCGAAATCCTGACATTCGCTGACAAGATTTTTGGAGCTTTCTTTGCTCTCAGGAGGTTAATAAGAAAGAGAATGGGATTCTCCAACATGAAGGCGTGCCAGGTTTTCAAAGACTCCAGCCAATCACAAGGCTTTCCTTACGCATGTTTGTGGATCAACAGACACAAAAGGGATCATGTGAACTCCCCAAGCTTCTTTTTCCT
>NW_016107632.1:190482-198347 GCF_001604975.1 Cebus imitator
TTTTTGGATACAGAGTCTTGCTTTGTCACCCAGACTGGAGTGCAGTGGCAGGATCTTGGCTCACTGAAACCTCTGCCTCCCAGGTTCAAGCGATTCTCCTGTGTCAGCCTCCTGAGTAGATGAAATTACAGGTGCATGCCACCACACCTGGCTAATTTTTGTACGTTTTAGTAGAGACAGGGTTTCACCATGTTGGACAAGTTGGTCTCCAACCACTGACCTTAAGTAAAACACCTGCCTCGGCCTCCCAAGGTGCTGGTATAGGCAGGAGCCACTGCACGTGGCTTGAATCATTTGACTTTTCTGCTGGTGTTGATAAAACTCACTGCTTATGGCATTCCAGCCAAGAATTAAAAAACAAACAAACAAAAAGTCTTAAAAGGGCTTTCAAATAAATGGCTTTACATATTACAACAGCTCCACAGGAACCAACAACCTAGACATCTTTTGCAAATGTAAATTTGGGTTTGCCTGGCTATCAATTGCTTAGGGTGCTAGAGCAGCTAATTAAGGGGACTGATATCCTAAAAGAATAAAAATTAGATAAACGATTATGAAGGTTAGGCTTTCAGGTCAAACAGGGCAAAATCTTGAGGTCAGAGCAGTAATATAAGTTATCTCTTTCCAGCATAAAAACTGTTGTGTCTGCAATACAGGGGCCATTAAAAAAAAAAAAAAAAAGCTTTAACTAAACTCTTAAGATACTTCCCCATAACCACTGACTAGCAAAGGTGATCAGCAAACAAAAGATACATTTGTTACTAATTCAAGGCTGCTGGAGATTCTGTTTTTGTTACTCAATTCAGTCAGTCCCAGCTAAAAGGTAAACTCATTTGAAGCTGCAGAAAGGAAACAAAAAAATGTAGAAGTTTAAAAAAAAAAAACTGCTTTATCTAAAACGTTCATCCATAGCGTTCATTAGATTAGCGACTGAAGGAAATAAAGTTTAGACATGTAAAAAGGCCCCAATTTTGTCAGAAATATAATTGGATCCAACTGTCATTTACAAATGGGTGAGTCTATATTACTGTCTCATGGTTAAAATTCTAAAATAAAAGCAATAAGATCCCCATGTGTGTGTCTGTGTGTTTAGGTGTGGTTACCAACATGTACATGTATTATGTTATATAATATGTTGTATTTACAAAGTAAAATCTGAAATAGTTGTTATAACAATACATATCATATATAACTATGTTACATGAATAATACATATAACATTATTCATATACAATATTATGTTAATGAATATAACATATTCATATATGAATACATATATAACATGTATTGTTATATAAGCTATATCTACATAGTAAAATCTTAAAAATGTATAAAGAAATATAATATTCATGGTATATTATTCACAAAACATGAATACATGTTATATAAAAGCATATGAATAATACGTTATGTAATAATATAATACGCTATATTTTGGTGTACATTTTTAACTGGATTTTGTATTTGTTTCTGCTTCATGTTTTAAAGTCATGAAACTATGAACTCAACTTGAAAACAATCTTTGTGTAACTCTTTGAAAAGCAGGACTAATTTAATATTATTGCTTTAATAAAGGCAGCTGTAGCTGCTGAGTTATAGGCAAAATACTCATGTATTTTATTTTAAGGTTCTTGCTTAAGCAAACATCTGATATGCACAAAATACAAACCTGTTTAACAGGAAAATAACTTGAAATGATGACTCGCTTTGTGTAATATTTCAGTTTTCATAAGTAATCTAGGTAAATTGTTAAAAATAAGCAAATTAGGTAAATGTAAATGGAATGTTTATAAAAGAACTGTTTATGTACTGTAAAATCATATGCTTATGCTATGTTACATGAAATATAATAAACACTCATCAAATGTCTGGGTCATTTCCCTAAAAATATGAACAAATTGCTGAACATAAATATAAGTTGTTTTGGCTTCTTAAATATATGAGTCTATCAAATAAAACATGTTCCTAAAAATTATAAAATGGTTCTTATTATAAAATGCTGATATGTGACAAAGAATTCAAAATGTTTGGCTTCCTAGGTGTTCACTAGAAATTAAGGTTATGAAAAATAAAATCCTAATTAATTTATAAATAATTCTACATACAAAATGTATTAGTCTGTTTTCATGCTGCTGATAAAGTCATATCTGAGACTAGGTAATTTTTAAAGAACAGGAGGTTTAATGGACTCACAGGTCCACATGGCTGGGGAGGCCAGCCATGGCCTCACAATCAAGGTGGAAGGTGAAAGACAAGCCTTACACCGTAGCAGGTGAGAGTGTGACAGCCAAGCAATAGGTGAAACCTCTTATAAAACCATCAGATCTCAGGAGACTTATTCACTACCATGAGAACTTTATGGGGGAAACTGCTCCCAGGATTCAGTTATCTCCCACCAGCTCTCATAACGTGTGAATTACGGAAACTACAAGATGAGATTTGAGTGGGGACACAGCCAAACCATATCACAAAGTACAGTATACCAAAATAAGATGTGTTTTGATGAGAGAAATTACAAAGCATAAAAAATGTGTTCCTGAGAAAACAGAATAATTTTGTCCAGTTTAAAGGTTACTTAAAGCTTGCCTCAAAAAGTAAATTTAGAATGGAAATAGAAATGAGATAGAAACCAGTAAGTAGGAGGGTAATGTGAAGAAAGTTATGGATATAAGAATGTATTTTTGGTAAAGACAATTTAAAAGAAAGGAGAATTTTCTATGAGAAAGAATCTTATGTGGTAAATTTTTATCTCAAAGTAAAATGACCAGTTATTTAATAAAGAGAAAGTAAAGGACAAAGGAGAAAGTTTAAGCATGTTGTGAGAGGTCTGAGTAAGTCATGATCAAGTTTCTGAAGGATGAATTCATAAAAGAAATTGTGGGTGTGATCGAGTTGCCTGTAACTATAAGGGAATTATTGAGCTTTGATATTAAAAATACACTAAAACAAAACTAAAAATTTGATCCCCTATGTTAGAACAACATGGTTTTCTTGAAATACTGATCTGCTCTCAGTAATACCACAGGAATTTCACATATATATATACATTTTTTTTTTTGAGATGGAGTCTCGCTCTGTCCCTTCGGCTGGAGTACAGTGGCATGATCTCGGCTCACTGCAACCTCCACCTCCTGGGTTCAAGCAATTCTCCTGCCTCAGCCTCACAAGTGACTGGGACTACAGGCATGTGCCAACACACCTGGCTAATTTTTTTGTATTTTCAGTAGAGACAAGGTTTCACTGTGTTAGCCAGGATGGTCTGGATCACCTGACCTCATGATCCGCCTGCCTTGGCCTCCCAAAATGCTGGGATTACAGGCGTGAGCCACTGCACCTGGCTGAGATTATAATTTTTAATTCTGAAATCTGTGTAACTGCCATCTTCTGAACTGTGGTTTCTGGTTCTGTAAAATTTCTTCCTGAGATCCATTTAATTTCCCTAGTTTCAGGTTAGAAATGCTATCTCCTTCATTTAGAATGGTAATTTCACTTCTTGAGGCAAAGGTTTCCTCTGGAAGCTTTTCAAATTCATATTTCAGAAGTTCAACTTTGCTGTATCTTGCTGCATGTGATTTTCAGGTCGTACGTCAATGCCTTCTGTTCCTCTTTCTACCCTTGAGAAGGCCTGGGGTAACTCTCTCCTTTAAGTTTTCCATCCCGTCCTGTAACTTTCCCCCCACCCTACAGTTCTAAACTCTGCTATTATGGCTTGTCCATTAAATGTTTATCTTGAAGGCCTAAAACGACAATGTTTTCCACCAGTATACCTTGATTTTGTACTCTTGGCTCTTCTTGACATGTCTGAATTATCCCATGTAACCAAGAAACTTCCCATGCTGTTACTAAAAGCCATGTATTCCCCTGCTCAAGGTACTAGTTTTCTTGTTTACATTCATATATAATATGGTGTATACTCATAACCTTGGACCCATTCTTTTTATGTCAGACTAAATTCAAGTACTGTACCCTTTTTATCTCAGGATGGCTATCTGGTGATCTATATGTTGGCTTCTCATAAGCAGAAGCAATCACTCTGCAGAAGGTTTTTCTTTACCTTTTTAGTAACTGGCCTGAGAAACATTTCGTATTTTATCAATATAATTTCCTGTGTTATCTTTATTCCATTTCTAATTACTTAAGAAAATGGAGCTTTGAAAGCGCTAAGGTTCCATGTGAGTTTCTGTATTGTCTTTTGATAATCACTGTGGTTACATGAATGACTTTTACTTCACAGTAACTTCTCATCAAGTGTTTTCAACCTTTAAAAATCTTTGGCAGGTTTCCCTGAATCAAAATTCTGACTTAAGTTTTACTGACCTGACATTAACTTTTGGATTTTTCAGAAGGGTCTCAAGAGAGTCTCAAAGAATGTATTTTTCATCTTGTAGAAATATTAAATGATCAGTCTTATTTTGTAAACTGCATGCTAAATGCTGTCAAATAATAAGTGATATTAGTCTTTGGATTACATTTATGGGTATGTCCTCAAATTATATAAAATTCTTAAAAATCTAATATGACACATTAGCTAACATTCTGGATGTTATGTTGTGTGGCACAAAAATAACTAAATTTCCATGTTAATTGGTGATTATCACGAACTCCCATCACATTTTCAGCCATGGGTATTCTAAGTTTTTATCCACAGCTATTATTTTGAATTCTTCTTTAAAGGCATTTGCAAAAAATTTATGGAAGAGACGCTAACAAGTACTCTTAGATACCGGTTTCTAATAACTTCAAGATCAATGGATTAAATGCAAATACAAACTCTCGTGAAGAAACATAAATTCATGAAACTACTAATCAAGCTCAAGCAGAACAAAACTGAACTGCATGAGATTAACTGATATTTTTGACTTTTATTTAAAACACTATTAGTTCTTCGCTTAAATGTTTTATTTTCTAGATTTAATAAGGAATTTTTCTTCCCTAAGCTGTCTATAGTACACAACAATTTGGTAAAGTGTACTTCTGTGAACAAAGGCGGAAGCAATTCCTTTTTCTCCCAATTTTATCTCTCCGAAGTTTGGAGAGATTCTGTGAGTATTCTTATTTTTTATGGCAATATGGTTATTTGCACAAGTTCAATAACATTTGCTCTCTCTGCTGGGCACAGTGGCTCCTGTCTGCAAGCCAGGTGGGCAGATCACATGAGGCCAGGAGTTTGAGACCAGCATGGCATACGTGGAGAAACCCTGGTGTCTACTAAAAATACAAAAAAAAATTAGCCAGGTGAGGTGGCACATGCATGTAAGCCCAGCTATTCAGGAGGCTGAGAAATGAGAATTGCATGAACCAGGGAGGCAAAGGTTGCAGTGAGCTGAGATTGCACCATTGCACTGTGGCCTGGGTGATAGAGTGAGACTCCATGAAAAAAAAAAAAAAAATTACTCTCTCTTTATAGCAGGATACAATTAAAACAATTGTTTATATTACCAAGGCTTTGACTGAAATGTCATATCTGAGAATATGTATAAACTGTGTAACTTCTAGGGTTCTCAGCCTTAGAGTAAATGAGTCAAAACTGTCACTTCCTGGCAGGTCCAGAAACCTTAAAACTGTAGGTATGATCTAAAGTCTGTCTAGGGTTATCTTGTTACCCTCAGGAAGCTTTTATGTTTATTTTTATTGTTTTTTGAGACATGGTTTCACTCTGTCACCCAGGTATGTCACCAGCCATCGCTCACTGTAACCTCCAACTCCTGCGCTGAAGCAATCCTCCCACCCCAGCCTCCCTAGTAGCTAGAACTACAGGCACTTGCCACCAGCCTAGCTTAAAAAGGTTTTTAAATCTGAGGTTACTATGTGGTCAAATCACTATTCTTGCAGGCAGTATTTGATAAAAACTACATTTATTTTACAAAAAGATTTGCCTTACTCTATTTTTGGAAATGTCAAAATAACTATAGGAAGAAAACGTTATGTTTCTAAAGAAAAGCTACAATACATCTGTTATTAGATGATAGCTGTGTGCACTGTTTTTAAGTTCTTGTTATTTGCCTATAAAGCAGGCTAGGTCTAAACTCATCTAGAGTTCTACAATCCTACTTTACTCCATGCAGTTACCAAAAATGGGAATTTCTCTGTTTTGGAAGCCCTATAAGCTGAAACTAGATGAATTTTTAAAAACAAGTCTCATGACTGATGTCTGGGCCACACAAAGTTCACCAAACTGCCCGATGCCATCACTGGAGACATTCAAACTGCAAACCAGGATGAGAAGTTTATTTCTTTCATGATGTAGACAACTTTTTTCAAGATGTCATAACATGACTCTGTATCATAATGATATAATAATGCCTACTTTGGCCGGGCGCGGTGACTCATGCCTATAATCCTAGCACTTTGGTAGGCCGAGGCGGGCAAATCACAAGGTCAGAAACTCAAGACCAGGCTGGCCAACATAGCGAAACCCCGTCTCTACTGAAAATACAAAAAAATCACCTGGGTGTGGTGGCAGGCGCCTGTAATCCCCGCTACTAGGATTGCTAGTAGGAAGGCTATCCTAGGCAGAAAAATCGCTTGAACCCAGGAGGCGGAGGTTGCAGTGACTAGAGACTGAGCCACTGCACTCCACCCTGGGCAAGAGTAGGAGACTCTGTCTCAAAAATAATAATAATAATAATGCCTACCTTTTTCACTTGGTAGGATAATGGTCACTTTGTTTATTCAATTGGTTATCTTTAAGCCTAGGTTTATTGCTCAAAGTCCTTATGCAAACTACTCTTGTCATATCACTATTAATTTTATTTTGTATTTTCCTCTTAAATTTTGTATCTGTTACTTGTTCAATTTTTTATAGAAGTACAAATCCTAACAGTGTAATGCTGACCCAGCACTTTGAGATGGTAAAATATGCCTACGGAACAGACAAACTGAATTGAATTATGGATTCCAACTAGACAGCCTGGGAGCACCCTGCTTAAGCTTCCTTATTGCTAAAATGTGGTTAAAAGACCAGAAACCTGGGAGAGGTCCATTCTGGCACTGACAGACATGAAAAATCTAACTAAAAGATGATTGATCAGTGACACTTTTGGAGAAACATCTTGATCAAAAGGGGGAAACATGAAAGCTGCCAAAATAAAAATGGAATCATTTATGCTAACAAAACCCTGACAAACAGAACCAGGGGAGGCCGCGGAGAGAGGCTTTTCATTCATAAGTGTCTGGTAACAAGAATGACAACAAAAGACTCCACAGAAACCACAATCGTGCACAAATACCATCCTAACTTCACACATACACAAAAAAATCCTTCTGCAGGCACATCTGCCCAGCAACTGCCTACCTAGGACTGGTGTCACTTTTGTTACTGATCCCTTGGCCAAAGATAATTATCACCAAACAATTATAAAATCCTCTTTATTTTTCCTTTAAAAACCTTTCTCTTCCTTTACCTCCCCAAGGATGCACATAGTTTGGTATGGCATGTGTATTCCCATTGCAACACACTATTCCAGAATAAACAGCATTTGTTTTTTTAGAGAGGATCTCTTTATTATGTAGGCTGACAATACTTTAGAAATTTCTTTGTATGTCTGCAGAAAATTCTCTTTGTTATCTTATGCTTGAAAGATTATTATCCTAGGTATACACCTGTTACTGTTTCTTGGCACACTGAAGATATGCCTCACTTCCAATTTTCTCTGTTATCTCCTGATAGTCCAATGAGACATATCCCAATTTTTTTGCTTCTTTCTCAGTTTTTCTATCTCTTTTTCATTCTGTGTTGCATTTTGGGTAATTTCTTATACCTCTTCCAGTTCACTAATTCTCTATTCAGCTGTGTGTAAATCCACTTTTAAACCCACCCACAGAGTGTTTCAGTTCTAGAATGTTTACTTGAATTTTTAGTTTCT
>NW_016107632.1:198357-214362 GCF_001604975.1 Cebus imitator
CTTAACATACCCATTTAATTTCAATAATTGTATCTTTTACTTCTAAAAATACTATTTAATCCAAATAGGGCTATTCATTTTTTGAGAATCTATTCCTTTATCCTACTTTCAATATTCATTTTTTATTTCTACATGTAATAAAAATACTTATGTTTTATATCAGGTAAGTCCAATATTTGCAGTCTTTCAGACGTAGCTACAGTCTTTAGTTTTTGCATTTTTTCAGGGTAGCTTACTTCCTTGTTTTGTGATTCCTAACTGAGAACCTTGCTTTCCTTGTAACTTCCCCCAAAACATTCTGAAGTCTTGTTTTAAGGACATTCTTCTGAATCAGATTTATGTTAGTTTCTGCCAGGTGCCCGGCAAATTTTTAGTTTTTTCTTTCCATTGTTGCTACCACACATATAATTTCAGCCCCCAAAACAATATGAGCATAGGCTTAAAATAAATTCCCAAAGGAAACATTTATCCCTTATTCTACCTAAAACCAAGGATGAAAAAGACAACAACCTCTACTGTCTTCTTCTACACTCTGAGTTTTATTAACTGTTTATCCACTGAGGATATTACTCTTTGTGGATCCTGACTCTATATGAGGGTCTTCTAATTGTCTTTCTTCCTGTGGGCCTAAGGTCCTATGTATAGTATTTCAGCAGAATAATTATATGCTTTGCCTGTCAGCCTACTTACTGTCCCTCTATAATGCAGGATAGCATTCCCTTGTTTGAACAATAAAGTATACAGTTACCTATTGAAAAAAAACACTGTTTTTCTATACTCTGACATAGAAGACTTCTGATGTCAGATATTGTGGGGTTATTTTCCTACACTGACCAGTTCTCCAACACTAGTTGGGTATCCTACAATTTAACACAACAGTGACATTACCTCCTTGACAAAAGCATCAGACTCCACAAGTTAGAGGCTTAGTCCCATGAGACTGCCCGCTTCAGATGCCAGTTTCAAGGCCAGGCCTCCCGCCTCTGACAGATTTGCTGTAGATCAAGGGTTCCTATGATCCCCTCCTTGGGTTCCATAATTTACTAGAATGGCTTCTGAAACTCTGGGAAACACTTATGCTTACCGGCTTATTACCAAGGATGCAACGTGGAGACCACAGCCAGAGAGAAGAGGTAAGCAGGGCAAAGCATGGGGGTATGGGGCTAGGGGGTACAGAGCTTCCATACCCTCTCTGGGCACACCACCCTCCAGGAACAAGGGTGTTCACCAACCCAGAAGTTCATCAAATCTTGTTATTCAAGAGTGTTTCTAGATCTTGATCTCTGTCTAGCACACCCTCCTGGCTTCTCAGAGGTCCTTGGAACTTTCACTGGGGAAGCTCTAACTAACTCTCCAGTCACTTGGTGTTTCCATCTTGAGGCTCTCTAGGGGCCGTATCTAAGACACCTCATTAGCATAAGCTCAGGTGTGACCCAAAGGGGCTCATATACATCATAAAAGCTGCTCTTCCACTCAGGAAGTTTCAAGGGTTTTAGGAGCTCTGTACCAGGAACCAGGGACGAAGACTAGATTTTTTATAATACCAGGCTCGCCTTTAAACCAGGCTCCCTCCACCAGGGATCATCTCCTCCAAGGGCAAAGGTGACATCCAATTGCTCTTTGCTATCTTTCTGGATTCACTCTGTCATTGTTCCTGGCCTTCGCTTTCTTTACTTGCTTTACGAACCAATCAGTTATGCTTTCAAAACATGTAACACATTTTTTATTCCGGCATTTTTAACATATTCTTTACAGGTTTGTTTTACGTCGCCCCCTAGTCCAAACTTTTTAATCCATGATATTCTTGACAATATTCCTATCTCTTCTCTTTTCCTTATTTCTAACAAGTACATGATATACAGAAGGAACTGAAAAAATGCCAGTTGAAAGAATGAATGATGCAGGTACCTCTGTTTTAAATACTTTCTAATACTTTGCAATAAATTTCAAGTGCGGTTAAAAAAAGTTCTTTCTTTCTAATGCTATAATTTCACTCCTGGAAAGGTGAGCTACAACAATACAGAAGGAAAGCACTTTATGGGCGAAGCTGTTAATTAAGATTTAATTTATATTGATGAAAATTTGGAAACAAGTAAGGTCACGGGAGTGGCCAGGTAATAGACTAATAGTAACTACTGAATATGACGCTCATTAACATCATGTGGCTGACCCAGAAAATGCTTATGAAATAAATGAAAAGCAGAAAATCACATTTAACATGCACTATGACTATAAATAAGACATAATACCCACATGGGGACATGGACCAGAAGCCAACTAGAAAAGACTAATTTATTAGAAAAGCTAGCTTTGCAATCCTTTTTCTGTTTGAAAACTTGCAATGCATATCAACTTTATATGAAGGATGCACGTATCTACTCCTCTGTGATACAACCTGAGAGGCAAATGCCCTTGTTTTTGTTCTGCTGAATAGTTGTGGTCAATTCTTTACTCCTTCCACTGTAGGGAGGGAATTCTGACACACCCCTAACTCAAACTCCTTACTAAAAGGAATCCTATGGGCTCAGCCATACGACTACTTTGGCCACTGAAGGATGTGAGCAACAATGACTCAAGGTTTCCTCCTGTGTATTAGGGCTGCCTCTGCCACCTCTGCCTCACCATGAGAAGACACCATACTGGCCTGCTGAGGGGACAGAAGACACCAGAGGACAGCCAAGTTGCCCCAGTCACCAGCTATCCCATCTGAAGCTGACCACAGACACTCTGTTAAACCAGTAAAAAACAGAACCATCCTGCCGGGCACGGTGGCTCACACCTATAATCCCAGCACTTTGGGAGACAGAGATGGGCAGATCACGAGGTCAGGAGTTTGAGACCATCCTGGCCAACGTGGTCAAATCCCATCTCTACTAAAAAAATATTAAAAAATTGCTGGGTATGGTGGCGTTCGCCTGTAATGCCAGCTACTCAAGACGCTGAGGCAGAATCACTTGAACCTAGAAGGCGGAGGTTGCAGTGAGCCAAGATTATGCCATTATACTCCAGCCTGGGTAACAGAGCGAGACTCTGTCTCAAAAACAAACAAACAAACAGAAGCATCCAACCAGCCTATAAACTCATCAGATAAATAAATGGTTGCTGATTCAGGCCACTATCAGAATAGCTTGTTACGCATTATCTATAGCAGCAGATGACTAATATACCCTGTCGTCTTCCTCTCTCTATGGCCAGGTCCATCCACAGTGTTTGGTACCTAGAGAGTGGTGATGAAGGCTTTTTCTGTCATTTTCCCCACTCTGTGAGGAAGAATAAGACGTTTATGCTTGCATCTCCCCCACTCACCCACCCACACCTGTCATTACACGTGTCATTTTTTAAATACCTACTTCTTCGCACATTTCTCTCCTGAAATGACTTGAAAGCCATAAATGACTTGGAAGCAGGTTAGTTATTCACATCCACATCTACAGCACCTGGCACAGAATGGGCCCTCAATAAATGTTCTTGCTTAAATTGAATGAATTAATTTGGGGAGCTGACATGAACCAAAAGAGCCAGCAGCAGATGGCAAGAAGAATAACCACATAAGCTGGTTCTTCTGCCAGGAGGCTTTAGGCTTTCCAGAAAGCCCAAATAAGGGTGGAAAAAACCCAATGCCCCACAAAGATGAAAAGCATACTCGTTCTGCTCTCCTGTGCCCTTATCTCTGTCACCACATTGCACATAAACCTCCCAGCCATCCATGCCCCTGGGAGGTCCTCTCAGCCCACCTCACCCTACCTCCAGGGATGTGCCAATCTTGACCATACCTTTAGATCAGACACGTCTCTGTAGCACTGCTCGGAGCGGGTGTGGTCTGACAGCTGCACATTCCAGAAGCAGGGGAGTTGGTACACAAGGAAGGGGTTTTGTTTGATGACAGCGTTGAAAATATCCTGAGGGGTGAAAGCCAAAGACACAGTCAAGACAGTCGGGTGGCCCAGCTGCCCATTTTGGCTCTCAAGACACCGCATCCCCTGTGATAGGGCTTCTCTTGAGCCTCCTGCTCTGAACACAGGCTGGCTCACACTGTGGGGCATCTCCCTGGCCTGTTATCTCTAGGAACCAAGCAATAATGTTTGGATAGGTATGGGGGAATGCTCCAGGCCAACTAGAAGCTCCACAGTCCTGCTGGTCTCATAAAGCCCTATCTAATGAGCTCACATGGCAGACATGGGGTGTCCTCCCTACCCTTGTCAACATATGATAAATGGAGTCTCCTTCCCCTCTTGCCTCTAGGCAGAGCCCTGTGCTATCTATTCTGAGCCTCCTAGAGAGGAAACTGCATGATGACAAGTAGACCCACTCATTCAGGGACTGAGACAAATTACAGATCCTCCCTTTCGGCAGCGCTTCCTGGGCCCGCGGTGGACTCAGTGATGGATGCTCCTTGGATTCCTGCAAGCCATGGTGCCCAAGATACATACTCTCCATTTCAAAATCCACCCCTGACTTGTCTAGAGAGGTTTTACCTTTTTTGGGCTCTTCTCCAAGCTCTTGCACCAGGCCATACTTATTAACTAGCTGCTGACAGGTGGCGCCAGGAGGTGAATTATGGGCCTTTGTGGCTGAAGATGGCTGAATAAACAATCCTCACTGGACACGGGCATACAATTGCTAGCTTTGGGGGACAAGGAAGTCACTGTGACCTGACTTGAAATATGAGGACGGTGGACGATTTTCCCCTCAGATTTAAAACAGCTACCTGGGTATTATTTTTTTCTTAAACTCATTCATTATACTGTGTCTAATGTCTGAAAAGGGAAATCAGTTTCTGGCTGCTTGGGAAATACTGAATAATAATACTTTAAAAAATAATAAAGTAATCATGCAGAGTTTCTTGCTCCCTCCGTATTACGAAATTTTGCAGGCATTCAACGACCCAGGAAATTGCATTTTGAACAAAAACATGCAGAGTGAGCCGGCTCTTTGGATGAAAAGAAAAGGGTGAAATGCAGAAAACCCAGAGAAATCATCTTTGTGCCTTCAGACAGCTACCAGTGCCACAGGAAGATGAAATTCAAATGCAGGATCCTGGTAGCGTCAAAGTCAACTGGAGCCCTCTGCCTCTCCTGGGATGTTAAAATGAGGGCTAGGCTTTTTAAAAAATGAGTATTTGTTGGCTGGACACAGAGACTCACGCCTGTAATCCCAGCACTTTGGGAGGCTGAGGTGGGCAGATCATCTGAGGTCAGGAGTTCGAAACGAGCCTGGCCAACATGGAGCAACCCCATCTTTATGAAAAATATAAAAATTACCGGATGTGGAGAATCATTTGAACTCAAGAGGCGGAGGTTGCTGTGAGCCGAGATCACGCCACTGCACCCCAGCCTGGGTGACAGAGCAAGACTCCATCTTAAAATAAAGTAAAATAAAACAAATAAATAAAAATGAGGCTTCGGGGAGTTTCTGAGGCTGCCTGTATAGGAAAGTGGTTTCCAGGCAGTTCATCCTTTCTATTTAAATGCATTTCCCTTGAGTAAAGGGACACTATTACAGCATCTAAGCACAAAGCTTAGATTCAAGGTTAGACTCTATTTGCCTGGGAAACACGCTGTGGCATTCTGGGGTACCAGAGAGCAGGCCCTGTGCACTCCACCTGGCGACGAAGAGGGCACCAATATCTACTTATGAGTCTGCGTCAACAGACTATAAGCTCTGTGAGGGCAGGTGCTGCATCCTTCGTCTGTCTCTGTCATCCTCTTTCTGAGCTTGGCTCCTGGTATACACAGTGCTCAGTGATAGTCTGCAGAATGAGCAAATGAATGAACAAGGGAAGGCACTAAGGAGCTGAGCTGTTGTCTTAGACTGGCAAGTATAAGGCAGCTGTACCAGAGCAGAGAGAGTCACACACTATGTCAACAACAATTCAGACCCATTTACTTTTCAAGTTTCTTTGAGAACCACCACCAGTACACTCAGGAGTAGCTGTACCTTCTAACCTGGGCACTCACCTGGTCAGCTAAGGATGTAGACAGCATGCCCATGAGCTCCCTCTCTGCTGTCAGCCTCCACATCTGCTCCCATTTCATCTTCCGCAGCTTATCCAGAAGTAACAGGATCACCCCTGGGCAAAAGCACACGATAAAAGAGGAAATTTAGAAAAATAAAAAAGTAAGAGGGAGAGCTAGGCACGCCTACGCAGAGCACAGCCACAGCCTCTCGAGGATGACTGTCTTATGCAGACAAGAGGCCTACGCACTGCTGCAGATAAGCCTTCCTTCTAAAAATTCTTCCAGTGAGGCTTCACAGTCTGGGGCACCTGCTTTGGAGATGAATATACTTAGGTTCAAGCCTAGGACCTGCCAGTTACTCGATAGGAGACGTGAAACCATCCCTCTGAGACCTCCTCATTATATGGAGACTGGTAACACAGACCTCCAAGGGCCGTTTGTAAGGATAGGTGAGAGGGGCAGGCAGAGCCTAGTATTGTCTGGAAATGGACAGAGGTGGTGGCAGCAAAACAGTGTGAATGGACTTCATGCCACTCAACTGTACATGTGAACATGGTTAACATGTTCAATTTATGGGGGGGGTGTGTGTGTGTGTGTGTGTGTGTGTGTGTATACAGATATTTTTTTGGGGCGGAGTCTCATTCTGTCACCCAGGCTGGGGTATAGTGGCACAATCTCGGCTCACTGCAACCTCCACCTCCTGGGTTCAAGTGATTCTCCTAATTCAGCCTCCTGAGTAGCTGGGATTACAGGTGCATGCCACCATGCCCGGCTAATTTTGTAGTTTTAGTAGAGACGGGGGTTTCACCATGTTGGTCAGGCTGGTCTGGAACTCCTGACATCGTGATCTGCCTGCCTTGGCCTGTCAAAGTCCTGGGATTCCAGGTGTGTACATTTAGGCTTTGCTGAATGGTTAAGAAGCAACTATCTACCATCAGCTCAGTTAGAGAACGCAGAAAAAGCCCAGAGCACAGAACACAAAAAGCCACGGGAATTTCCCTGCAGGCCACTGCAGTGAATCTGGTGGGGTGGAATTGTAGCACCATGGGCCCTCCAAATCAGTCCTCTTCAGGATGCTCAGCTTGGCATAATGGTCAGTGGCGGAAACTCAAGGCAGATGAAAAATGAACTTAGTTGAAACCAGGTACCTGCATTTCTAAGACTCTAGGAAAGAAACTGATTTCTCTAAATCACATATAAATGTCAACTCTAAGGCTTCTTACTTATTCCAGTAGCACATATTTGGAAAAAAGGTAAATTTACCATTTAGTGAAAGGTGTTTGATTAGGTAGAGTTGAAAAAAATAGTATATATATGGTTATGGGAAGAATGGGATAGCACACAGAGATCTGAACTTGTACGTCTGAAGGACAAATCAGATCTGCTGCATGGCTCCATTGGGCTTTGTCGGGGTTTTTCCACATCCTGTCATCATTTCCCCTAATGCTTCCCGAAATCTCTACAACATAGATTTTGTTATCCTTATTTTATGGGTGAGGAAATTGAGAGGCTGAATCAGACACTTGTCAATTCACAGTTCAAAAGAAGCTATGCCAGATCCAAACTCAGATCTGCCTAATTCCAAAACCTGTGCTCGTTCCACTCAACCACACAGACCAGAGCCCCGGCAATGTCGCTTGGGAGCCACAGGATTCAGGTCAATGCTTCTCTTTTGTTGTCTCTCAGTTTCCACGAGCCTTAAGTGAGGACAATGTTACTTCCCCTACACAACTCAGAAAACTGTCATGCGCTCTTGTGGTAGGCTGGTTTAATCATCACCATCAAAACAACCAGATTTGTAGCATTTGCCAGTTGCCAAGGTGTAAACACTCCCATCGCTGCTAATTTCAAGCTAGCAATGTGATGTCACTGAACAAAACGAGTTGGGGAGGAAGGTACACTGGAAATTGTTCACCACAAATGTATTATCCGATTGTTTTACTCAGATAAACAATCAGGGTAGGGGGTGGCCTAGAAAGAAAAGAAACATTTACAAAGTTACAAAGCAAGAGAATATAGTGATGTAAGTCACTGGTGACTGATTTAAGAAACTAGATTCCCGTCAAGAAGCTGGGCATGGTGGCTCACACCTGTAATCCCAGCAGGAGGATCGCTTGAACCCGGGAGGCAGAGACTGGAGTGAATTGTGCCATTGCATTCCTGCCTGGGCAACAGCATGAGACTGTCTTCAAAAAAAATTTTAAAACGCCAGTTGAGATGGGTGAAAGTAGGGAAGCAAAGTAAGTACAACTCTATTTCCATGAGTTCACACATAGTAGCTACTCAATAAATAATTTTTGGATGGATGAATAAAAGAAATGTAAAAGGCATTTTAAATTTAGAATCTGTAGACTCAGTCATGGCTAACTGGAAGAGAAAACGAAGATGGGGTAGTTGATATTTCAAGACAAGGAGCTCCTTCAACACGGCAATCCCTGTCCAACTTTGGAAGCTGTACCCTAGCTAAGCTCCTGAGACATGAATCAAGATTGGTATATTTATTGCAGCATTGTTTATAATGACAGAAACATAATAAACAGGATAAACCTATCAGCCTCTGGAGACCAAGCTGAGAACTGATGTTTTTAAATGGTGTGAAGTCTTTGGCGAGTGCTAAGTGGCAGATGTGATTTGCCAGGCTGCTTGAAAAGCGGGGTGTCTAAAACAGATGACTCACGCAGAAATGCAGGATCATTCTCCCAGTTTGCCAGTCTTTTCTTTCGTGTGACTTTAATTTTTAACATAATGAACTATTTCAAAACAACAAAAAAGCACAGAAACTAATACAATGAATACCCACCACCTAGATACAATAGATGCGAACACACTGCCACATTTACTATTTTTTTTTTTTTTTTTTTAGACGGAGTTTCACTCATGTTACCCAGGCTGGAGTGCAATGGCGCGATCTCGGCTCACCGCAACCTCCGCCTCCTGGGTTCAGGCAATTCTCCTGCCTCAGCCTCCTGAGTAGCTGGGATTACAGGCACACGCCACCATGCCCAGCAATTTTTTTGTATTTTTAGTAGAGACGGGGTTTCACCATGTTGACCAGGATGGTCTCGATCTCTTGACCTCGTGATCCACCCGTCTCGGCCTCCCAAAGTGCTGGGATTACGGGCTTGAGCCACTGCGCCCGGCCGCCACATTTACTATTAAAAACTTAAAGCATTACAGATAAATGTGAAGTTCATCTCATTTTGCCTCCTCGCTTCCTCAAAGGGAGACAGTATTGTGTGAGGTCTGTGTTTGATTTCTAGGCACGTTTTTACATTTTTATCCGCTATGCATTTAGTAACAATACGTGGTATTTTTAGTGCGTTTTGGATTGCAGATTTCCTGTTCTAACCCGACTTTTCACCCGCTGTTCTATCTTTAAGATTTAATCACATTAGTGTTTCCGATCTTGTTTACTCACTGTAATCACATTACCCATTTCACACATGTAACACAAGTTACTTCTGCATTCCCCTCCTGAAGTATATTTTGGTTGTTTATTATGTTTCTGTTGTTACAAACAATGCTGCAATAAATATCCTAATCTTGATTCATGTCTTAGCTAGGGTACAGCTTCCAAAGTTGGACAGGGATTGCCGTGAAGGGGCTCCTTGTCCTGAAACATCAACTACCCCATCTTCCCTTTCTCTTCCAGTTAGCCATTACTGAGTCCACAGATTCTAAATTTAAAACGCCTTTTATATTTCTTTTATTCATTCATCCAACAATTATTTATTGAGTAGCTACTATGTGTGAATTCATGGAAAAAGAGTAGTACTTACTTTGCTTCCCTAGTTTCACCAATCTCACGGGTGTTTTAAAATTAAAAAAAAAAAAAAATTAAAAATTTTTTTTTCAGCCTGTTGTCCAGGCTGGAGTGCAATGGCACAATTCACTCCAATCTCTGCCTCCCAGGTTCAAGTGATTCTCCTGCCTCAGCCTCTCAAGTAGCTGGGATTACAGGCACCCGCCACCATGCCCGGCTAATTTTTTGTATTTTTAGTAGAGACAGGGTTTCTCTACGTTGGCTAGGCTCGTCTCAAACTCCTGACCTCAGGTGATCCACCCGCCTTGGCTTCCCAAAGTGCTGGGATTACAGGTGTGAGTCACCACACCTGACCCATCTCATGGGCTTTATTCAACACAATAATTCGGCATATATTTGCTGGAGGTGTAGCATTCCATCTTTGCCAGGCCCTTTTGTGTAAACACACATAAGACATGGACACCATTAGGATTCAATGTGATGACTACAAACACTGAGAACAGGTACTGCTTATGAAGAGAGCTCACAGGAGGGAGGCCTAGGTGGCCTGGGCTAGGACTTGGTCAGGCAGCTGGGGAGCTTGTCTGAAAAAACAGCCTGGACAAAGGCGTGGAGGCAGGAGACGCATGACAAGATTGGGCTGCGAATGTACTACGGACATACGGTTTCATTAGCCGGCGTAGGCGAATGCGAGGACAGGAACCTGAACACCTGAGCAGGCAACGAATCACAAGGAGCCTTGCATCTGTGCAACACAGGTGCATTCCAGCCATTTTTATGCCATTTCCTACATAGAAAATGATACTCTTAAAACCCAGTGGACGTTAAGCTGTTTGTGGCTGAAAAGATTGATCCAAGGGTTTCAGAGGCCTCAGGTCCTACCAGTGTCCCCAAGGATGAGGAGATGATTTTGGTGGCACATGTCATCAATGTGTGATGCAGTGGTTGGGAAGCCCTACTGAGGACAACTGGGAGTGCGTAAAGGATGTGGGGAAAGAGAGTGACTGCAACTCAGTATGTTTTAGAAAAGCCAAGGGAGCTGGACGAGGTAGCTCACCCCTGTAATCCCAGAACTTTGGAGGCTGAGGCACGTGCATCACCTGAGGTCAGGAGTTCGAGACCAGCCTGGCCAACATGGCAAAACCCTGTCTCTATTAAAAATACAAAAATGAGCCAGGCATGGTGGAACGTGCCTGTAATCCCAGCTACGTGGGAGGCTGAGGCAGGAGAATCACTTGAACCCAGGAGGTGGAGGCTGCAATGAGTCAAGACTGTGCCACTGCACTCCAGCCTGGGTGACAGACACTCAGAGACTCAGTCTCAAAAAAAAATCCAAGCTAAAATGTTGCTGTCATTTATCCTGTCATTTCACAAGATCAAAGCCCTCCAGTATTTCAGGGTGCTCTACAGAACAAGCTATAACCCCTTGGTTATGGCCAGACCATCTGGTTCTTGACATAATTTTTCTTTTCTTTGAGGAAAACTGACACAATGGCACTCTGCTGTAAAACAACTGCACCCTCTGCCTCTGTGAACTTGATGAGCTGGTACTCAAGCTGTTTTTCCTTTTTGGAATTCCAGGAAGTTTAAAATATACCACTCTCTGTACCCCGAACCAACCAAGAATCAGAATCCAAAGCAAACAAAAGCATTCATGAGCAAACATGTCACAAAGCTTATGAATTTCCCTCTCAACTTCCCCAGTCTCCTCTCATCTCACAACATTCTTAGAAAGAGGGCAGGTCAGACATTACTACTGAGTTTGCATCCATGTGGGAACTGAGGTGCTGAGCACGGAGGTGGCGTTTCCAATGTCACAGTGCTGGCGAGTGCTTCCTGCTGCCCTGTTTATCTTAGAACATTAGAACTAATAAAGACGCTGTGCTTCCTGCCAGCAGAGCCTATAAATGGCTCTTCTTTGTACTTTGACATTTTTAAAGACCATGCTTCCTCTTAAACATGAATGTTGCACGTGTGCTCTGCTCGCACAGGCTCACGTGGGTTCACGGGAGTCAGGGCTCCCAGATACCAAAGCTGGGCCACAGGCAAGCCACCCTTGGCATGCCAAACCAGAGGGGGCTCGATCTGCTCTTGTTGGTTTTTGTGAGAAAGAGTCTTACTCTGTTGCCCAGGCTGGAGTATAGTAGTGGCACAATCTCAGCTCATTGCAGCCTCTGTCTGCTAGGTTTAAGCGATTCTTGTGCCTCAGTCTCCTAACTGGGACCACAGGTGCCCACCACCATGCCTGGCTAATGTTTTTTGTATTTTTAATAGAGAAAGGGTTTCACCATGTTAGCCAGGCTGGTCTCCAATTCCTGAACTCAAGTGATCCACCCACCTTGGCCTCCCAAAGTGCTAGGAACATAGGCGTAAGCCACCACCTCCAGCTGACACTGTCTACTTTTAATCATAGGTCCTGCATTCAGAAGTCATTCCTTCTATAATGCACATGAGATTTTTAATTTGAGCACCTGCTTTGGTTCTATTCATTGGTTAACTGGAGACTTGAAAGTCTTTATAACACAGTCCTTGTTCTCAGGGAAGAAGGCCGGGAAGGGAGACAGGTAATCACAAAAACACAAAGCACTGTGGTAAGTGGCAGGTGGAGAAGAACCATGGGAGCTGGGGTACAGGGAAACTGACTGTGTCCTGAGGGAAGCATTAGGGAAGGGCATCTTGAAATCAATCATGTCTGCACTGAAACTTAAAGATAAAAAGGATACAGAAGTGAGAGACAGGAAGAACAAAGGTCAAACCAGACAGGCTTCTCTCTTTAGGACACTGATTTCAAAGGAATGGACTGCTGAATACCTAGCAAGTACCAAATATTTTTCCCCACAGTTGAACTGCAGACCTCTAAAGGTAATGACCCATTTCCCTCTCTTCTCTCAAGAAAGCAAATTTTCGAAAGGCTGAATAACACTGTCTAGCATGGGCGAAAACATTTGCCTTTGCTCATAAATCTGTAATTAACCACAGGTTATTCCTAAAACAAATATCCTCACATTCTCGGAGTGATACAGCGGAATGAATTCTGGAAACACAGACTTTTTTTTTCTGTAGCTACCCCAGAAGGGGAAGTTAAATTGCATATAAAGAAAAAACTGCAGTGGACTTGGAAAACATACTCCTGGCTCTGAGTCCTGATAATATGATTCTTGAAAAGGCCATGTGTTTCTAAGGCTCACATCCTTATTTATAATATAGTGACAATCCCACATTAACTCCAAGGTGATTCCGAGGAACAAACAAAATGGGGGCCAGGTGTGGTGTCTCATGCCTATAACCCCAATACTCTGGAAGACCAAGGCAGGTGGATGACCTGAGGTCAAGCGTTCAAGACCAGCCTGGCCAACATGGCAAAACCCCATCCCTACCAAATACACAAAAATTAGCAGGACATGGTGGTGGGCACCTGTAATCCCAGCCACTTAGGAGGCTAAGGCAGGAGAATTGCTCGAACCCGGGAGGCGGAGGCTGCAGTGAGCCGAGATGGCGCCACTGCACTCCAGCCTGGGCAACAGAGCGAGACCCCATCTCAAAAACAACAACGATGATGATGATGACATCGACGACAACCTTTAAAGTATCTGGCACAGTGGAAGACTATCATCCATCAGGGCTGCAGTAAAAATTACTAATGGATGATTAATGTCAGCACCTAGTAAATAATTTCTCCCTTTAATCCACTGATTATTCTAATAATCTTCAAAATCCCCTTCTGCGTGGAATGCACCGGACAACTTGAAATATTTGTAATATTTTGAAACGTTTCCAGGCCCAAGTCTTCTCAGTCTTCTGAAAATAGTTGGCTTATGGTGTCACAGCCTACATGCTTCGGAGATCTTGAGGTTATTCCAACTGGCAGCTAAGGGATACATCCACAGGAAGGAAACAAATAATCACAAAGGAAAGAAAATCCACTGTCTGGAAAATTATGTGCATAAATTATATTCTTAAGCAGTTAAGGAGTCTGTTTAGGATGTTAAATATAATCACCATATTGATGTGAGCTTATAAGACTGCCTGTTTCTTCAACGGTTAGAAGTTTGTACCCAGCTTGTAAAAGATTTGAGAAACATTTCCAAGAGAAACGGAAGCCTAATATTGACCTTGCTCCTATGGGGCTCTGGACATATCCTAATTAATGGCTGTAAAGGGCTTTCAAAATATGAAGTGGTACATAAAAGCTTAATAAATGACAGTTACAGAAACTATACGTTTACTAATTAAGGTGCCTAATTATCTCTCACTGAACTTGCATAACTCCCACCGGAATATAAATCATGTGCATGCACGCAAAGCAGAAACAGGGTTTTTAAGTGAGATACTGCTTAACATTATGAAAATGGCTCCATTTGAACTGGAGCCTTTCAAGCTGAAACAACACAGATTTGGCTTTGGAATGCGTGCCCCAAATCAGACTTTTGACACTCCTTTCTGCTGTGAGGAGGGAGGTGGTGCCAAAAAGTCTGACTTTGGCCTCTGCCTGGCATTCGCTGCTGCCTGATCCTCCCATTCCCATCCTTGTTGTCCGGGTCTGGGAGCTTGGAGCAAGCTCTTTGCCCGAGTGCTCGCACAGAGGCAACGTGCCTTAAATTTGACAAGGACTGTCAAGGGAGCTGGCTGGGATACATGTGACCCGTAGGGCTTTTCCTGCAGCTGTTGTGCTGGGAGCACAGAGACCAACGCTAAATAAATGAAGGAATAAATAAATTAAAAATCAAAGGATTGTCTTGTGAACATCTGGCCAAGCGGTAGGGCTTTTCATCTGTGGATCAGAGGGCAGCACTTCCTTTTTCCCAAAGGGAATATGTAGCCATAGCTCAGTAGTCAAGATGGCAGGGAAAGAAAATCAGGTATCTGTGCAGAGAGGAAAGTGAGAATAATGCTTTTTTTTTTTTTTTTTTTCTAAACGAGCTAAATATTATTTTTTGCCAGTGTAATTGCAGAAAAAAGAGAACAAGCTAAAAAGGGTGACAAGGACCATGATATCCACCATTTGTCAAGCAACTGCTGTATACTAGAGAGAAAACAATGAACTTAGATGACGTCTAATTCTCATGATACACTTGCAAGGTAGACGGAATTATCTCCACTTTTCAGATGAAGAAACCAAAGCTTCCATATAGCTAATGTGTGGCAGAATTAATCTCAATCTTTGATTTGTGGTCTGGACCATACCATGTTGCCTCCTGAGGGTGTGTGTGTGCACGTGTATGTGTATGCCTGTCTCTGTGTGTATGTGTGTGTGTGTGTGCGTGTCTATGTACATGCTCATAACTAAATACGGTGAGGCCTTGCTGAATCAGGCGCCTAAAGCCAAAACAAAAGAGGATCTCCTGGAGGAGCAGCAAGTTAATGTTTGAAGGACTCTGAGAAGACCACAGGCCATAACCAGATTGCTTCTGTAAAAACCTGGGAGGATCCCAATCATTACAAAAGGCCAGGAAAACTAGGGCTTCCCTGAGGACAGTCCCGTGTGAAAAGGACGCTGCAGGCCTGGGGTAGGCCTGATTCAAGATTAGTGATAGTGGGTAACTGGAGGGAGCCAAGAAACATTCAACTCAGGACACTGTGTCAGAGCTAACTCATGTCAACTTGCCCTCCTGCATGTTAGGAAGATTCCCTTCTTTCTGCATCTGAAAATCTGCAAGTAATTTCACAGAATGTACATGACTGCTTCTTATAGGAAATAACTCCTTTTTTTTTTTTTTTTTTTGAGACAGTCTGGCTCTGCTAGCCAAGTTGGAATACAATGGCATGATCTCGGCTGACTGCAACCTCTGCTGACTGCAACCTCTGTCGTCTGGGCTCAAGCAATTCTCCTGCCTCAGCCTCCCAAGTAGCTGGGATTACAGCCGTGTGCTACCACACCCAGCTATTTTTTGTATTTTTAGTAGAGATGGGGTTTTACCATGTTGGCCAGGCTGGTCTCGAACTCCTGACTTCAGGTGATCCACTCGCCTCGGCCTCCCAAAGTGCTGGGATTACAGGCATAAGCCACTGCGTCTGGCCGGCAAGAGCTCTTTAAAACTTTTTCAGGCCGGGCGCGGTGGCTCACGCCTGTAATCCCAGCACTTTGGGAGGCCGAGGCGGGTGGATCACGAAGTCAAGAGATCGAGACCAGCCTGGCCAACATGGTAAAACCCCATCTCTACTAAAAATACAAAAAATCAGCTGGGCATGATGGTGCGTGCCTGTAATCCCAGCTACTCAGGAAGCTGAGGCAGGATAATTGCCTGAATCCAGGAGGCGGAGGTTGCGGTGAGCCGAGATCGCGCC
>NW_016107632.1:214426-237666 GCF_001604975.1 Cebus imitator
ATGATAAAGTAGAACAAAGGAGCATGAATAATACAATAACAAGAAAAGCAACAGTAAGAACCAGATTCAGATAAAAAAAAAAAAAAAAAAAAAAAAACTTTTTCAGCAAAGGGGAATGCCTTAAGCTTGCATTATGAAAACTTAACTATTTAAGAGAAGGTGCTGCTGCTATTCCCTCCCTGGCGTGCTTTCATTCTTTAGCTTGGCTAAAGAATGTAGCTAGAATTGGGTTGGTCAGTTCAGGCCACATGCTTCCTTGGCTCAGGAGGAGAAAGTAGCGCCCAAAGTGCCTGCATGACTCTTTTGAATGAGGTCCAGAGCAAGTTTCAGAGTAAACCTTTTATTCCTAAACTTGGTGCTTCTCACAGTGTATTATGTATCATTCTGTAGGATGCTAGTAAGTGTTGTGGAGGCAAAGCTAAATAGGTAAGTGTAGGAGATGACTTATTAGGGTTACATAAAGTTAAACAGGGTTTGATATATCAACGTGCACAGTGAATCAATCTCAAAGGTGGTTATGGCTTCCAACCTTGTAGAATGATTTGCCCCCTTTCCCTAAGGAATCGAATAGGATATTGCTTCTCCCTTCAGCTTGAGTCCTCACTGGCTTCTGTCTGCACTTCCTCAGCTCTCCACCTGTAAAGCAAGAGCCACTACATGAAAATGAAGATTTGCTCCTTAGTCCTTCGGTGGTTTTTGAGGCTTTGCTGGTTTGAACCAGAGAAATCCTAAGTGGGCACAAAGCAGTTGCTCAGCAGGAAGCTCTGGGGAGCCCACGGACTCTCATCCCAGAAATGCTGATGAAAATCACCCTCACAATCACAGCCTTCCTCCCTTCTGCTCTGAAGCGCTAGAGTTCTCTTCTGATGCATGACCCAACAGAAAGTAAGTTTATTAAAAATCACTTAATTTAAAATCCCCTGCTGATTTTACCTGAGACTCACTTTTGATCATATAAATGAAAAAGGTTCTGCAATCTAGTTTTTGCTTTTTAAATTATTTCTTCCTGAAAGATTTTCGAGGTAGGGGGAGGGAAAAAGAGAGAGAGGGAGGAAGGGAGGGGGTAAGCCGGGGGGAGGAGGGAGGGGAGAGAAAATGGAAATCCTTCCATTTCCAACCTTTGCTGAATTGGATGGGTTTTCCTCAAGTGTGAACAGGGTGCAGTGTGGTCATCAACTCACTCATTCGTTCAATAAATATATATTTTAGCAACTTGTACATGCCAGGCACAAGGTACACAGAGACAAACAACACAGTGATCCTTGCTCGAGAAAGCTCGGAGGTGTTATGGGTGCTCAAATAGTGGTATGTTCTCGGCAGACAGGGTAGGATCCCAAAGGAGGGTGTGGCTGGATCTCATGTTGCGGGAAGTGATCCTTTTTGACAATACCACTTCAGCCTTCCTCTTTAACTCACTGTACAGAAACCATTTGGTCGAGGTTGTGACAGAACTAAGAACACAAAGGGTTTGGTGGCTGGCAAATACTTTCAACTAAGGCTTGCAGAATACTTTTGTTTCTTGCTTTTATAAGCAAACTTTTCATTAGAGTGTAATGTACATTCAGAAAAGTGTCTAGATCATAACTGCATAGGTTGATTAATTTTCAGAAGCAGAATAACTAGAACCCAGACCAAGGAACAAACGTCGCTAGATCAGAATCGCCCTTACAGTCAAAAACACACCTGCTCTCTTGCCATCATCTCTCCTTTTTAACCATTTCTGAGCTTTATATGCTTTGAATCATATAGTACATATCCTTTGTGTGACTGCTCTCTTGGATCATTACGTTTGTGAAATCTATCCATCCCATGCATGCAGCTATAATAACAGCCTATGACATGAACATATCTTCCTTCACCCATTATGTCACTGGTGGAGAGCTGGGCTGTGATAAACATTCTTCAACATGTCTTTTGACGACATGGGTATGCATTTCTGTTGGGTACATACCTCCAAGTGCAATTTCCAGGTCATTGAGCGTGCATGTGTTCAGGTTAAGTAGATATTGCAGTGATTCTTAAGCATGCCAATTGCTCTCTAGTCCTGCTAAAAACTGGCATTGCCTCAATTTTTGCATTTTCGGCCTTCTGATAGGTAGGTCTACACTTTGTATAGTAGTATAGCGATATGGATTTTAGTTTGCATTTTTTAATGACTAATGAGGCTCATCCTCTTTTTATATGTTAATTGCCCATGTCCTCTTTCGGGAACTGCCTGTAGTTTTGCTCATTTTTCTATTGGGTTGTCTGCCTTTTTTCTTACAGGTTTGAACAAGTTCTTCATATATTTTTCTACCCACTTTTATTTTTGAGACAGAGTCTCACTTTATTACCCAGGCTTGGGCGCCGTGGCGCAATCTTGGCTCGCTGCAACCTATGCCTCCCAGGTTCAAGCGATTCCCCTTCCTCAGCCTCCTGAGTGCTGGGACTACAGGTGCACGCCACCATGCCCTGCTAATTTTTTATATTTTAGTAGAGACAGGGGTTTCACCATGTTGGCCAGGGGGGATAGTCACAATCTCCCGACCTCATAATCTGCCCACCTTGGCCTCCCAAAATGCTGGGATTACAGATGTGAGCCACCGCACCTGGCCCCTGTCCACTTTTAAAGCAAAGGAATGTGGGTCCCAAAGCTGACTGGAGATGAGTGAATTTGTGGCTTTGTGTGTCTAGTTATGTACCAACAGAGATCCCCTTCTCCAAGCTGGCTGGGCATTCGTGGGTGGGTGATGCCTGCTGCTTACCTTGCTAGTCTTTTCTGAAATCAATACTAAGCTAGGAAAAAAAAAAAACCAAAAACAAAACTCAAAAGAAGGTTATCAAGTCCATACGAAGCTAGGACAAAAACAAAAACAAAAACAAAACACACACACACACACACACACACACAAAAACAAAAACTCAAAGGTTATCAAGTCCATGTCCCCACTTCTTCCCCATTGGCTTGAGGAAACTGAGGCTCAGAAATGCTAAGCGGCTGGTCAAAGCAAAACAACTAATACGAAGTAAAAACAAAAAAGGTCAAGGATCTAAGTCCCTGAGACTCCCCCTACCTTTCCTCCTGGGCGACTTCTTACTCCCCCAACTCTCTGCTTCTCTCTAATCAACCTGTTTTAAGCTCAGCTCAGCCTGCCCTTAGTCCATTTAGACCCATGCACCAAACTAGAGGGATAATTCCTGGTCAACCCTGCAGATCTGAGGCGATTCCACAAATAGTTCCTTTTAAACAGAGTGCTTTCCAAATAAAAAGCTGAGGAAAAGTGTTCTTATGGGTTGAATTATGTTCCTTTCAAAAGGTGTGTTCAAGTCCTGACCCCCACTACATGTGCATGTGACTTTTTTTTTTTTTTTTTTTTTTTTAATTTTTTTTTTTTTTTTTTTTTTTTTTTTTTTTTTTTTTTTTTTTTTGGAACTAGAGCCTTTGCATTTGTAATCAAGCCAACATGAGGTCCTAGTGGATTAGACTCCAACCCAATGGCTGGTGTCCTTATAAGAAGAAGAGAGAGAGACAGACACAAAGGGAAGAGGGCTGACAGAGGCAGACGGTGCAGTTACGTCCTAAGGAATGCCCGGCGCTTCCAGAGCTGGAAGCGGCAGGAAAAATCAGAAGAATCTTCCCCTGGAGCCTTCGGCAAGAACACGGTTTGGCTCACACCTTGACATGGACTTCTAGCTTCCAGGGCTGTGGAAGAATAAACTTCTGCTTTTTAAAAAATTACGTTAAATTTTATTTTACTTTGAGTTCCGGGATACATGTGCAGAATGTGCAGGTTTGTAACCTAGGTATACATGTGCCATGGTGGTTTGCTGCGCCTATCAACCCATCATCTGGGTTTTAAGCCCCGCATGAATTAGGTAATTGTCCTAATGTTATCCCTCCTCTTGCCCCCATCACGACAGGCCCTGGTGTGTGCTGTTCTCCTCCCTGTCCATGTGTTCTCACTGTTCAACTCCCACTTGTGAGTGAGAACATGCAGTGCTTGGTTTTCTGTTCCTGTGTTAGTAGCTGAGAATGATGGCTTCCAGCTTCATCCATGTTTCCGCAAAGGACAAAAACGTATTCTTTTTTATGGCTGCACAGTATTCCACAGTATATATAAGCCACATTTTATCCAGTCTGTCATTGATGAGCATTTGCATTGGTTCCAAGTCTTTACTACTGTAGGCACTGCTGCAACAAACATACGTGTGCATGTGTCTTTATATTAGAATGTCTTATAATGCTTTGGGTATACACAATGGGATTGCTGGGTCAACCATTATGGAAGGCAGTGTGGTGATTCCTCAAGGATCTGGAACCAGAAACCTGCTTTTTTAAGCCACCGTTTGTGGTACTTTGTTATAGCAGTTCCAGGAAAGTAATATTATTGTCATTTTCCAGATTTGGACAGATTTTAAGCTAATCGCCAAATCACAGAAGGCAAGTAATTTTGCACGTTTTAGAAACAAATAAGAAAAACCCAAGGCAGAAATCATGTTCACTGGTCTGTGGCTGTCTCTTCTCCTGCTCAGAAATCCACCAAGATGTCGAGTCCCTTGCAAGTCCTGCTCTGAGACAAAACAGGTTTTCACAGCCAGTCCATCAGAAAGCAGGAGATAACATTTACTGAATGAAGACATTCTCGCTGTGTCCAGGTGACCACTGTTAAAGTAGTTATCAAAAACTCTCCTGCCTATTTCAGGAAGGAGGAAGTATTTTCTGCAGCTGTATGGCAGGTACAATATACAGAGTAATACCAAGATATTGGTCTTAAAATTGCCACTGAATAAAACAGAGCACAATGCAGTAACTGGAGAAGCTGGGGTAGATGCAGAAACATAGAAATGCACTACACAGACACCTGGGGGAGGGATGGGAGCGTCTGACACCCGAAAGGCTATACACCAGCTACTGAAAAATGGCTACAACTCTGAACAGAAGTCAGATCTGCTGGCCAGTTTGTGGGATGGTATGAGTATTTTATTTTATTTTATTTGAGATGGAATCTCACTCTGTCACCCAGGCTGGAGTACAATGGCGTGATCTCAGCTCACTACAACCTCTGCCTCCCAGGTTCAAGCGATTCTCCTGCCTCAGCCTCCCAAGTAGCTGGGATTACAGGTACACGCTGCCATACCTGGCTAATTTTTGTGTTTTTAGTAGAGATGGGGTTTCACTATGTTGGCCAGGCTGGTCTCCAACTCCTGACCTCGTGATCTGCCTGCCTCAGCCTCCCAAAGTGATGGGATTACAGGCATGAGCCACTGTGTCCGGCCATTTTTTTTTTTAAAGCAAATAATGAGCCTGTCTCTATCAGTCCAGCTAGACGCTTCACTGCACAAGATGATGTCTCATTTGCCTCCCCAGAAGGGACAGACGACTTGGATGACTGGGCAGCTCTGACCAGTTGCATGTGTGCTGGCACCTGCTGGAATGTGGAACTCTTAAACAGTCAAAAGGGCAAGAAGCTTTCTGCAACTTCTAGCTCAAGCAAAGTGAGCCTGCAGGGAAGGGCACAACTGAGCATGCCTTCATTCCTCACTCACTCACATGCTCAAAAAGAAAAAGCAGATGCTGAAAACACACTCAGGGAGGTGTGCAGAGGTCACAGCTGTCTTTTCTACTTTTCACTCCTCATTTATGAGGTGGGAAGGATGAACACTTCCTGAATGCCCCTTCTGTGCCAGACACATACTCTCAGTTTTTCCACTCCCAGGTCCGTTCTCTTCCCTTCTCTGTGCCCTGGAAGACTCATCCCTACACAGCGGATCACCTGGCATAGCTGGTGGCTGATTCCTCATCGGAAGCTCCAGCAACAGCTTGCAGGGTGGGAGGAAAGGGAGGGCAATTCTCCCTCGCACACTCTCGAGTGTGGGCAATGTTCCCAGCCATGGCTGTGCCCTCCACTTCAGCCTCCGCTTGGCAGCCATCTCCATGGTACAAGCCTTCAGTGGCTTCTGGCACTATGATTGCGTGCCTTTATGTCTTGTTATGAGTCGACTGTGTCCTCCCCCGAATTCATCTGTGGAAGCGCTAATCCCCAGCACCTCAGGATGGGACTGGGTTTGGAAACAGTGTCTTTAAAAGGTAATTAAGTGAAAATGAGGTCATACGGGTGACCAGTGCCCAATTCAACTGGTCAGAAAAGCTTGGCCATCCAAGTCTTCTCGTCCTTCTTGGGCGTCAAATGAGACATCATCTTGTGCAGTGAGGCATCTAGCAAGATTGGTAGGGACGGGAAGGCCCATTATTTGTAAAAAAAAAATAAAAATCTCCATGCCAACCAGCCAGTCAGCAGATCGGACTTCTGTTTAGAGAGTTGCAGTCATTTTTTTAGTAGCTGGTATACAGCCTGCGGGGCTTCACTCTCCCCCTAGAGGCTCTGCAGTGCAGTCCTGGGCTAATCCAATTGGACTGGGGTTCTTATACGAAGACGCAATTAGGATGCAGACATGCACTGAAGGGAGATTACAGACATATGGAGAGGACAGCATCTATATACAAGACAAGGAGAGAAGGTGGGGGACAAAACCACCTGTGTCAACACCTTGGTCCAGACTTCTAGAAGTGTGAGAAAAAATAAACCTACGTTGTTCAAGCCGCCCAGTTCATGGTATTTTGCTACGGCAGCCCTAGCAAACTAACATCTCTCAGCCCAGAACTGGTACCAGCTCTCAGCTTCGGCTAGTCCCGGGGGGCTCCAGCATCCCTCGTTGACACCTCCAATCCTGCCCATTCGCCCCTGTATGCAGTCCCTTCATTAAAATATGTTGACTCCCAAGGGCAGATGTCTTTCTTGATGGGATCCTGACTGTAGTGTTATTTCGGTGAGTCCTCGGAACAGCCCCATGAAATTGGTATGTTTATGCTTATTTGTACAAACAAGGAAACTGAGGCTCCGAGAGGTCATACAGCTGGTGAGTGACAGAGCTGGGATTTCAGCGGAGGTATTTCTGACTCTGATGACACCGTGTGCTGGCTTTGGTAGATCTGCTGTGTGATGAATGAATGAGCCATATCCCAGAATCAGAGGCCCATGGGCTGGGCATCACTAGGTCAGCTTCTTCATTTTACAGATGAGGAAACCGAGACTTCAAAGTGAGATCAGCAGCCTGAGGTCAGGAAGCTTACTCAGTGGCAGAATTTGGACTTGAATACAAGTCTCTTGATGCCAGATTTGGTATTTTTTGCTGCTTCTCTGACTGATTAGAGAATGACAGCAAGAATACAGTCACCTCCCCGGTACACACTTTGATGGCCTGGGGCAGCTGAGCACAAAGATCAAGGGTCAGGGTCCCAGCATCTACCCACACATCATGCAAGACCTTGACCTTGGGCAGGTTACTTAATAACTGCTCTCTGCTTTAGGGTCCTCTTCTGTAAAATAGATATTAATCATAATCCATAGGACTGTTGAGATAATCAAATTAGATAACGAAATACTCAGCATAGCACAGTGACTAACACACGTTAGTCTTAATTAAATAAGGGGCTATTGTTATTACCTGGGAGATATATATATCTCTTATATATATATAATTTTTTTAATTATTTTTTTTGAGACAATCTCTCTCTGTCACCAGCCTGGAGTGCAGTGGTGCAATCTCAGCTCACTACAACCTCCGCTTCCTGGGTTCAAGCCATTCTCCTGCCTCAGGCTCCCAAGTAGCTGGGACTACAGGTGTGCGCCACCATGCCCGGCTAATTTTTGTATTTCTAGTAGAGACAAGGTTTCTCCACGTTGGCCAGGATGCTCTCGATCCCCCGACCTTGTAATCTGCCCGCCTTGGCTTCCCAGGGTATTGAAATTATGGGCGTGAGCCACTGTACCCGGCCTACCTGGGGTATATTTTTCACCAAACTAGGTTCTTCCTATTGATGTGTAGGCACTGCATTCACCACTCCCAGGCAGAAGAATAATGACGATGATCCTGAGAGCTAACAGTGATGGCAGTAGCTTACCAGGGCCCAGGCACTAGGAATGCATATTAACTATTCCTTATAACATCCCAGAAAGATTGAATAACCAACTAGTGAGTGACAACCCAGATTCAAATCCAGTTTCACTTGTTCCAAAATCCATGCGTTTTCTAATACTGATGTCTGCAGGATGATGTAAAACATTACTTACAGGGCTATGACTGCAAAACAAAAACCAAAGCCAAAACCACTACATAGTGCAATATACATCTACGTCTTTCAGAGCTGCAGTTATTGTAGATGCTTTGTGCCACCAAGCTCTGAGCTCCCAGAGGGCTGTGGTGTGTGTTACTGACTCCATACCCACAGCTTCCTACAACAGTATGCAGCACACAGTAGGTCTACTCAATACAAGTATAAGCTCCTGCATTAGCACTGAACTGGAGTGAGCTTCCAGAGAGATGAGACCATAACTTACGTCTTCTGGATCTCAACAAGCAGAGTTCTAGTGCAGAAGAGGGGCTAAAAACTTCCACTTCTGTTAACATCAGTAACTGTCACGTAAAGGGCTCAGAAGTTGCTGTCCAGGGAACATTTTAATGGGAGTAGTAGGGATTAGTGTCTCCTTATTCCCCAGCACAACCACAGCTCCACAGGAGTCTTTGTACTTGGCCATGGCCTGGCTCTGTGGTGTTGTCAACACTTGGAGGTCTGAGGCCTAGGTTATTCTAGATCTGCTACTTGTTTTCTGTATTACCTGAGCCGTACTAGCTCATTTCTGTAAACTTCTCTTTCCTAGTCTGCAAAATAGTTATGATGATGATGATGTTTTTCATTACACCAATATCTTCTGCAAGTATCCTATGTACCAGAACCCTCTGAAAATAGAAATCCTCATCCCTGAGAAGCCTCCATGCTAACAGAAGAGGGATAAACAAGTAAGTAGGACACACAGTCTATTGTATGGTAATAAAGCAGAGAGGGAGATAAGGAGAGCTCAGCTGGGAGATGTGGTGAAATTTGAAATGAGTGGTCGGAGAAGGCTTTTCCGAAAAGGTGATAGTAACACAAGATCTGCAGGAGGCGAGGCAGCGTGCCATGCTGCTAAGAAAGAGGAACTCAGGCAGAGTTAGCCACAACTGCAAAGGCCCTTAAGCCAGCTGATAAACTGGAGAAATGGCAAGGAGTGCCTGCCTCCTAGGCTGTTGTGAAAATTAAATAAGATAATAATCCATTTGCAATGCCACATTCATAACCAGTGCTCCATCAATGCTAGGTAGGACTATTAACATAATTCCTGGTGGCACATAAAGGCCCCCTACCTACCAGAAAGTGGCTCTAGCAGCCATAAGGCCATGGTAATCCTTGGGGTCTGAATGTGCTCTCACAAACAAACCCTATCTACTCTGCCAGCCTGACTTGGGCAAACCCACAGGCTGTCCCGCTCACAAGGGAGGATTTCCAAGAAATTGGATTAGCGAGGTGTGCATTTAGTGCTGGGAAGTAAGAAGGGAGAGCTAAATCCAGCTTTCTTGCGTCAGTCGTTTAAACAGAATGTGTAAAATTACCCTGGCTCAAGCTTTCAGGCAAGAGTGATACATGTACTTTCCATGATCACTTTTCCAGTATTCAATAACCCCAAAGCAAGGGGGGAAGCGGGTTGGAGCCAAACTGCATGTTTCTTTGCAGGATCTACTGCGTGCAGATTGAACTTTCTCCAGATCAAGGAATTTTTCTTCTGTTCAGTGCAGGGGAAGGAAAGTATGGTGAAAGCTGTACCCGAGCAATTATCCAGGGTAATTCGTAGTCATCGTGGCCACAAAAGAAGGTCCCATTTGGAAGGATTCTGCACTCTGTATTGGTTGGGGGGATCAGGAGCATAAAGGAGCTTGCTGTCCTCCTCTTGTTGGCTTATAAGGGCATGGGGCGATCCTAAGCTCTCTGAGACCTTTATTTTTGTCTTCTTTCTTCTTTCTCTCTCTCTCTCTTTCCTTTCTTTCCTTTCCTCTCTCCTTTCCTTTTCTCTTTCTTTCTCTCTCTCTCCCCTTCCTTCCTTCCTTCCCTCCCTCCTTCCTTCCTTCTCTCTCTCCCTCCCTCTCTCTCTCCCCCTTCTTTCTTTCTTCTCTCTCTCTCTCTCTCTCTCTTTCTTGGGAGAAAGATCACCTTCATTCTATAGATCCTTAAAAGGACAATGCAGTTGTGTCCCTCATGCCCCTTACTACGGACTTAGTGAATAAGTTAGTGAATATTATGGATTCTTTAAAATTTATTCTAAGCTCCAGTTTAGCTAAGTATAATTTTCTACTTTTTTGGCACTTGCATTTGCTTTTTCTTCCTCATTTCTTCATTTTCTCTCTACTCTCTCCTCCTTCTTCTTCCCAGCCTTCTCTTCGGAAGCCTTCCTGGACTCTGCTGGCAGCGCCGGCCACCCGCCTTTGCACCTCCTCTCCACCCAGACGCAGTTTGCTCACAACACTGACCTCCTTGCCCAGCAGTTGTTCATTTACAGGAATCCCCTACTAGATCCTGAACTCTATAGGACACAGCTGATGTCATCTCTCTACCCCAGCGCCTACCAGAGGCATAGCAGACAAACTCAGAGAATGTTTAGGAATGAGCTGGTAAATGGATGAATGAGTCTGGAAGTAAGACGGAGGTCCTGTGCAGTGATGGTTAACAGGGGCTCAATTAGCATCCACAAAATGACTAACTGGAAAAAATCAGGAGACAACAGATGCTGGAGCGGATGTGGAGAAACAGGGAACACCTTTACACTTCTGCTGGGAGTGTAAATTAGTTCAACCATCGTGTAAGACAGTGTGGCGAATCCTCAAGGATCTAGAACTAGAAATACCATTTGACCCGGCAATCCCATTTCTGGGCATATGCCCAAAGGATTATAAATTGTTCTATTATAAAGAGACATGCACACGTATGTTTACTGCAGCACTGTTCACAATAGCAAAGAGTTAAAACCAATCCAAATGTCCATCAATGATAGACTGGATAAAGAAAATGTGTCACATATACACCAGGGAATACTATGCAGCCATAAAAAAGAATGAGTTCATGTCCTTTCCAGGGACATGGATGAAGCTGGAAGCCATTATTTTCAGCAAACTAACACAGGAACAGAAAACCAAACACCACATGTCCTCACTCATAAGTGGGTGTTGAACAATGAAAACACAGGGACACAGGGAGGGGAATATCACACACTGGGGCTTGAAGCGGGGTGGGGGGCTAGGAGAGGGATAATATTACGAGAAATACCTAATGTGGGTGACAGGGTGATGGGTGCAGCAAACCACCATGGCACGTGTGTAACCATGTGACAAACCGCACGTTCTGCACATGTACCCCAGAGCTGAAAGTATTAAAAAAAAAAAAAAAGTGTTGTGACAACACAATAGACTGATTAAAAACAAGGATTCCAGGGACTCTATAGAGGAGGTAGTTTATCCTGGATGAATGAAGATTGGGTGGGGGCCTACTTAGTCCCCCTGCCCCCATCTTTAGCCAAAACATGCAGTCAAAGCCCACCTTCTGTTAAGTGACTACCCACCTCCACTCATTGCAAAAGATGTCAAAAACTTTGCCATCAGGAAGTTTTCTCCAGCTAACTCCTCAGCCCATTTGCTATTTTTGGGCCACTGCAGAGGTGCTGGGAGGAGTTTGGTCTAGGAGTCAGGCAGACCTGGATCTGAATCTGGTCTCGAACACTTCCTGGCTGTGTGACACTGGGACAGTCACCTAACCTCTCTGTCTCTCTTATCTTTGTAATGAGAGCAATAGTATAGTCCTTTCCCCAAAGGTAGGTTTCTATTAGGGGATATCCTATTCTGGGCAGGGTGATTTCTCCGGATCTTGTTCTCTAACACAAGCTTTTTAACTCTAATCATACGAAGATTTTGAGTGTACCTGTTGGTGGTAATTTCCAGAGGAGGAGGAAATGGGGGAGTAAGGCAAAGTGGTAAGTGATGCTGCAGCAGCCCTCCTTCCCGGGCCCCACATTCCAGAGTCCTCTGGACTATCCCACCCTGAGTGCTACAAGGAGCCATGAGGGGTAATGAGATGAAGCTATCTCTGAGAAATACAGGATGATTAATAAAGGCTACCAAGAGTCTATTTCGTCCCAGTCACCTGAGTCACAGCTGGAACGCTGACTGAATCAGGAATCAGACGAACATTTGGTCAGAGGATCAGAAACGAGGGTTAGGTGGGGAAACGCCTCTTAGAATGCCTAAGAAGCAAAGTAAAGCACATTAATAAACAGCTAACTGAAATGCAAGGAGGTGGCTCTGTAAAGTTACTATTGAACAAAGAATGATGCATCGAAATTAATTGTGCAATACTTCATATTGCTGCTATTCAAAAGCTCGTGGATATTCTCAGCCAGGTGCCATCTTTGCCAGTGTGTTACAGAACAAAATGCAAATTCCGTATCATCTCCTGGTCCAGGAAGCTCTAGCCTAGCTCCCCTGTCTCAACTCAAGTTTCTCCTTCCATTCTGCCACCTGTCAGCTCCACAACAGGCCGAGCTGGAGCCCACATCAGGGCTGCTGCAATCTTGTTCCCTGGCCAAGTGCACCTGGCTTCAGGACACTCTTCAGATCTCAGCCACCTCCTCACAGAGGTCTGTCCCTGTTGTCATTCATCACACAATCCTGGTTAATTTCTTTGGGGAGTAATTAACATTCCTGCATGCAATTTCTTTCTTCCCTCTTTTCCTTTGTTTTTAGGTGGGGAGTGAAGATTTCAACAGACCACATACTTAAAGCACTACAAGGGTAAGAACCTTCTGCTTTATATACAGAACGCTCCACGTTCCAATCTTGACTGCTGCTGACCAACAGGGAGATTTTGAATAAAGGCTCGAACGTTCCTTACCAAAGATGTAGTAGGCATTAAGTGACAGACAGCACGAGAAGCACGTAGCACAGGGCCTGGTGCACAGTAAATGCTGATTGAAAAGTCAGTTGTGATTTTAGTACAACATTGGCCCCTTACTATGGGTAAATTCCATCCTTGCTCTCTGTGAAGATGCATAGTCCCTGTTTATTAATCTGTGGTTACATTAACTCATTAGATTAAATGAAGACCATTAAAACTCAGTCAGGAATCTTTGGAAAGCTGAACAATTGCAATGGGAATGCACTGCCAGTTCCCTTAACACATACATTTCCCCAGTCTTATCATCCAATCAGTACAGAGTCAATCCCAAGAACTTGGAAACCAGAAATACACCTTCCCCTACTTATCAGGGTTTTCTAATATGAGTGATTCCATCTTGATCCTGACAACTTTCACACAGCCACAGACAAAATAAAAACGAATACTGTGGCTGTGAGCCCATGAAACTTTATTAACGGACACTGCAATCAGAATTTCGTACGATTCTCATGTGCCACAAAATATACTTGTCTTTTTTTTTTTTTTCCTTAACTAACTGAAAATGCAAAAACCCAGCTTGAGGACATAAAAAATGCGCGGGGGGTCAACTCCCGCTGTCGATAATTAAGCATTCAATAGGAGGATACTAAACAGACTTTGAAAAGGGTTACAAAAGAAAACAAATGTTTCCTCAGTGTATCTGCCCGGTCACTCGAAATTAATCCCGGGTTTTTTAATGACAAGGGCCATGTTTTCTATCTCTTTTGTTGCCTCCCTTGAGCCTCGCTAGAGGTGAGCCTGGTGGCATTGAGATGGGTGACAAGTCTGTGCTTCATAAACTTTGGCTCAATAATGAAAGCGTAACGATGCCTGCTGAGATGGGTTATTTCTCCTGGATAATTGTCTTCGTGGAGATTCCCTTCACTTGGAGCAGTCCCATAGGGCTCTGCCTACCAATTCAGGGCCCTGTGTGCCACTGTGATTCAAATACATCTGACCTGCTGTGGTGAAACGTCAAACATGCAGTAAGGGAGATGTCGCAGGCAAGGGCTCAGGGGGACGAGAGGGGTTGTTGAAGCATAATGGTGGATGACAGGAAATAGCTTACAGTGAGAATGAAGGAGGCAGCGGCTGGTCTCTTCTATGTGATGTCACTGGCAGTTCAAGCTGGGTTTTGTCAGCGGCCAGGGGAAAGTGTAGGATAACAGGTCAGGATCCCGGCAGCAATAAGGATAAAAATAAGCCACTGCTGGAACATCACTCCTGTCCCCTTTACCCTGTTGTCTAAGGGCTTTCTCCATCAGGACGCTTATGCACCCAAATGGCTCATGTCTGTAGGCCTTCCTTGACAGTTAGCAGTCTGAGGCCAGGGTTCTTTTTTCTACTGAAGCATCCCCAGAGCCCAGCATGGGGTCTGACATTACACACAGTTAATAATAACAAAAAAAATCTTGGTTGAATGGCTGTCCACAAATTCAAGCAGCTATGGTCTAGGAGTCCAGTGATGGTTAGAAAAACAGGGTGTAGGTAGTGAAGAGGGCGAGAAGGTACAGAGTGGCTAAGGAGAAATGGTGTCTTAATAATACAGGCTTTGAAAAGAAACAAGGACATATCTGTCCAGTACACAGGGATCACCTGCTTGGTTTTAGAAACTACTGAAGGAGTCCCCGCACCCTAGAGGTTCTAATTTCAGTGGTTTGAGATAAGCCCAGGATGGCAGGATTATTTCAAATCTCCCAGGTGATTCCAACATGCAGCCATGATTGCAAGTACTATAGCTAATGCTCGACTTACGACCACGGTCGGGACTGCGGACTGGTTGTAACACGATTTGGTCGTAAGTTGAGTAGGCTATATGTACAGTTGAAATGGTGCACGCAGAGACGGTAGTGCTGCTGGAAGCTGGTCCGCACTGTTGCACGCCCAGCTGGGCAACGTTTGCGCTGCCAGACGCGGAGCAGTCGTGGCTAGCGATTGTGGTCCTAAAGTCAAATGGTTGTAAGTTGCATAGGTGGTAAGTCGATCAATACCTGTACTGTAAATTTAGTAGAGAGCACAATGTGGTCATGATGGTCCACAGCCTCTAACCCTATAGACTTGAGGGGGTAGCTAGAAAAAAACCCCCACAGCTAAGTAACTGCTTGCTATGGTATGGCTGTATCCACAGCCAAATCTCATCTTGAATTGTAATCCCCATAATCCCTACATGCCTAGGGAGAGACATGGTGGGTGGTGACTGGATCACGGTGGGGCAGGGCGGGGGATGGGGGGTTGGGGGGAAGTTTCCCTTATGCTGTCCTGGTGACAGTGAGTGAGTTCTCACGAAATCTGATGGTTTTATAAGGGGCTCTTCCCCCTTCAATGCTCACTCTTCTTTCTCTTGCCATGTGAAGAAGATACTTGCTTCCCCTTCACCTCCCACCATGATTCTAAGTTTCCTGAGGCCTCCCCAGCCATGTGGAACTGTGAGTCAGTTAAATCTCTTCCCTTTATAAAGGGAAGGACAACTAATACCCAGTTTCAGTTATTATTATTATTTTTTTTAACAGCAGTGTGAGAATGGACTCATATACTGCTCTGCCAACCACTCTCAAGCACTAAAGGCCCAAGGGGAGATTGGAAGGTGGGCTTCAGCACTGGGTCCGCTAACTTGCGAAATCAGTGAACCTTGGCTGAGCCTCCATCAGGTCCCTCCGCAGAATGGGAATTACATGAGCTGGTGCACATGAAAGCACGAGTCAAATCTAAGCAATTAGTACTGTAAACCTGAGAGGTCCCAAAGAAACCAAGTGCCTCTTCCCATCACAAATATGCCTTCAAGGAAACCATGTGCTGAATGACAGCCAGATTATTTTCCTTATGTCAGGAAGATTTAGGATCATATCCTTCTTTCCCTTCTGCTGCAAACTGGACCATACAGGTGACTGGGTGTTTGGGTCATAACTCCTGTTAGCTCTTGCAATGCTAAGCACCTGAGTGAGTGACAGAGAAAACCCCTGACCTTGCATGGGTCAGCAGAGTAAGGCACACACATTTTTAGAAATGGCCACCCCTGTGTTACTACTAAGCCAGGTTCATTCACTTATCCTGGAATGTTGGAGCCAGGCAGAATTAGCCACAGCAAAGAAACGTCTCTGTTTCACTTGGCCATTGGCCAACTTCAGAAGCCTGGCCCTTTTAGTCAGAGATCATCTGCCTACACTGAAAAAGCTCAAGTTGGGTTCCGACTAAGTAGCTACTTGGCAAAATATTGATTCTTTGTGAATACACAAACTGTATGCCTAACACAGAAAACAAACAAGCAAAACACATGCATACATAAACACGCACACATCTGTTTAATTTAAAATTTTATCTCGACTGTAAACGGACACATTTGGCAAATTTAAATTTTGATCTATCAGAATTTAATATATCCATAACATTTAATATGGCAGTACCACAACAGCTTAGAAGCTACTGTGTACCAATACTTGCATAAGCAAACAAACAAGGATGAGAATTTATGTATGGTATTGTTTATAACTGACAGGAAAACCTAGGGACAACTAAAATGCCAACTCATAGGAAATGGAATAAATGACTTATAGTACATCCATCAAATGGCAAAACTACGCAGTTCTTAACAAGAAGAAAATACACCACTGTGTACCAATGCAGAAAATATCCAATATTTTAAACAAGTCTATTCAAAAGGAATATGCATATATAGAGAGAAGTAGATAATTACATATGCAGAAAGCACAAGTCAAGACTGCAAACTGTCAACAGTACTTACTTTCAGGGAATGTGGAAGATATATATTATTATATTTCAGCAGTATGCTGGCTATTCAGAAAGAAAGAAATCCCCTGATGGTAACGTTTTCCAATTTCCATGTTGTAACAGTCCCACCATGGCAGGTTTCAAGCTACCAGTGCAATGCTCCTGAACAGTTGTGAAGAGATGGGCAGCATGACACCATTGCATGGCGTTTCCGCCGTACAGGCACGGCACATGCAAACAGCCTCAGAAGCACAGAGAGTAAAGGGATTAGGAAGTCATAGGTTTTAAGAGTTTTGTCTGTTTGTTACCTTTGTTTTTCAAATCACTTATTTCACTGTAAGTTTACATAATTTGATTTTTATTTTATTTATTTATTTATTTATTTATTTATTTATTTATTTATTTATTTTTGAGATGGGGTCTTGCTCTGTTGCCCAGGCTGGAGTGCAGTGATGCGATCTCAGCTCACTGCAACCTCGGCCTTCCTGGTTCAAGTGATTCTCCTTGCCTCAGCCTCCCAAGTAGTTGGGACTACAAGCACACAACCCCATGCTGGGGTAATTTTTACATTTTCAGTGGAGACGGGATGTTCACCATGCTGGCCAGGCTGGTCTCAAACTCCTGGCCTCAGGTGATCCATCCGCCTTGGCCTCCCAAAGTGCTGGGATTACAGCCGTAAGCCACCATGCCTGGCCTTGATTTTTAATGGTGGCTATGTTTAACAACTGGATCCCGTATTTCCTAAAAATTTAACAATAGGCTTGTACTAGCAGGTGCTAGGACCCCAGCACATCACTGCATTTCTATACTATTTGTCCTTTATAATAAATGTGAATATGAGTTGTCAAAATTCTTTTTAAAAAGTCTGCAATTTAAAAAAATTCTATTTCTTGGCAGTAATCTAGAATCAGAATCTAATAGATCCACTAATAACCAGCTACGTCCACAATGGAATTTTAAAGCAACTGAACCACTCTTTCTGAAGGAGTGGTATAATAATTTTTAGCTTCTACTCCTATTGTGTGCCACATTCTGCAAAAAGAGCCACAATTTATTAAGTGCTTGCTATATGCCAGAATACAAATTTTTCCTATATATACTTTATATATGCGCCTTATGATATCCCTACCTCTCCCCAAAACACTGACATGGGTATCATTACTGGGGGCATTTTAAAACTGCTCACTGCCCTCTTGAATATTGTCACAGATGGCAGGATTTCCTTCTTTTTAAGGCTGAATAATATCCCACTGTACGAATACACCACATTTTCTTTACCCGTTTTTCTACTAATGGATGTGTGGGTTGTCACTATATCTTGCCTATTGTGAATAATGTTGGCATAAACATGGGGGTACAGATATTGCTTTGAGACTCTGATCTCAATTCTTGTGGATATATACCCAGGACTGGGATTGCTGGATCATATTCCTGATAATTCTTTTAATTTTTGGAGGAACCTCTATGCTGTTTTCCACAGTGGCTTTATCATTCTATAATACATTCCCAACAAAAGTGTACCAGGGGTTCCATTGTGCCAAGTGAAATGTGCCATTCACAGAAGTACAAATACTGGATGATTCCGCTCATGTGAGATCTTTTAAATGGTCAAACACATAGAGCCAAAAACTAGATGGGTGACTGCCCTGGACTGGGGGAAGGGAGAAATGAGTTATTTCTCAATCGATAAAAGTCTCTGTTATATGAAATAAATTCTGGAAATCTGCTATAGTTAACAATAACAACAACAATAAAAGGGTGTGTGCCACAGGGCTTGGGGAAAACAGGTTGAGGTCTGCAGATACAATGAGGCATGGCTGAAGATAAGCTGAGGGCAAGTGGGTAGGAAGAAGCAAACAAAGGGGTTAACTAGGATTGGCAACTCATGTTCAGATGCTAAGAAAATGCAGCTGCTGATAACGTCACAGCTCTATGGCATCTATACCCTTTTATCTTATCAGCAATATCTTGAAGGATATTGATTCCGCTTCCAGGCATTTGCTCTGGTCTAAGTGTCTGTGTCTCCTCAAAATCCGTATGTTGAAATCCTAATCTCTAAGAGGACAGTATTAGGGAGTTGGCATCTTTAGGAGGTGATGAGGTCATGAGTGTGGTGCCCTCAAGAATGCGAACTGTGCCCATTTAAAAGAGACCCCAGAGAGCTAGTTCATCCCTTTCACCATGTGAAGGCACAGTTAGAAGGTATCATCTATGAACCAGAAAGTGACCCCTCACCAGACACCACATCTGCCTTGATCTTGTACTTCCCAGCCTCCACAAGTGTGAGAAATAAATTTATGTTATTTATAAGCCACCTCGTTAATGTGATTTTGTTATAGCAGTCAGAATGGACTAAGACAATATTATCTGTTTCATTTCAAAGGAGAGGGTCCCAGGGTGTGGAGAGGTGGCGGGAGTACCTTCAGGTCAGGATGCATGAGTAGCAAAGGGCAAGGCAGGAGGAGCACCCCACGCCCTGCAGCCCAGCTGAACAGAGGCAGACGGTCCAGTGTACCTCAGACGACGGCAGGGAAGCCCAGCTCAGGTGGAGCATTTTGTTTTTGTTTTAATTTCCTTCTATTCAGCATGCAGCAACTCTGTGATGTAATTAGTAAAGAGAGAGGAAACCCAAGAGGTGTTGCCAGAGCTAACCTGGAAATAGAATCATTTATAAGAAAAATAGCTGAGGAGAAAAGGTCTCAGAGCAAGAGAAGTTAGGGAAACAGATTCCTTGCACTTCAGGCCAGATGCTGGAAGTCTTACATTGCAAACACCTCCTCTCCTATGAGGCTGGTGCTCTAGGAAGGGAGGAAATAATGGTAGAGTAACTCTTCTAGAACGGCGATTTTTGCTCAGGAGGGCAAGTGATGGGAAATCTTGCCGTCTTTTCAGGATGCAGCTGGGAAAACTCTCTAGCTGCTCAGTTTAATTAGAGCCCCCACCAAGTCTCATAGGAGGGGGCTCCCGCTTGGCTGCCTTGCTAGGGTACTTCAGAGAATGTAGTGAGGCTGAAGGCAATGTGGTGACTTCACTGCCCTGGGCCTGTGGATAGGAGCTTTGGCATATGTTTAAACAGGCTGCAGCCACAGCCCTGAGAGATGAATGCTTGGCTCAGGCTCAAGACATAAATGGAGACAATGAAGAGGAAAGAAGATGATGGGTGAGGGCGGTGTCTGCCGAGGACCAGGCAGGAAACCGTATTAAGAATCTTCCAGCTTGCTGGATAAGGCGGAACTGCCTGGTTAGCATTCAGACCTTGGACCTCCCCGACTCCCAGCCTCAGTCCTGCAGGAGCCTCCTGTCCCACACTCTGTGGCTGTACCGTGAGTCTTGGCTATCACTTACTGAGTACTAACTTTGTGCCAGGCATTTCCCATTCATGCAATTTTTCTGCCAATTCCGTGAGTCTATACAGATGCTCCCATCTTCTAGGTGAGAAAAGTCAGACCATAAAACCCAAAGCTCGACAAAGGATTTGCCCAAGGCCGTTCAGCTAGTCATCGGCGAGCCAGAGCGTGAGCTCCTCCCTGCTCTTCCTACAGTGGGCACATACCCTACAAGCTGCTCCCTCAATGAAACTAAAAAGCCACTGTGTGCGCTGCTCTGACCACACCAAGTATTTCCACACCTCCCAACCTGGGCTGGAGGTCTGCTGCTCATAAAGTCCACGCCACCATACCCCCCCTCCAGTTCTACTCACTTTGAAGCTTTTCTCCACCCACCTGTGTGGGCTTCCACTCTAGCTCTCGGAATTGTGTACAGACCCTTCCATCATAGTGCAAGCCACACTGCATTTCACTGTCCTTATTCTTCTGATCTGTGGTTCTATGTGGATCATCTAGCGTTTTGTGGGTTTTTTGGGGGGTGGGGGAGGCAATGGTGGTACAAACAGATACCCATTATATTTTTAACTTCCACTCCTGATGCCAATCATGATGCCAGGAACCCAGTACCTGCTGGACACCTGCCTACTAAATTCCTAGGCCCTACAACTGGCAGGACCTAAGAATATGGAATATTTCCCACCAGTGGCTTTCCAAGCCCCTCCTCTATTTCCAATAACCAGTGTGTTCCCTCCCCTCTGGGGAGAAATGCAAGTGGGAGGGTAGAATTCGTTTATTCAGTCAACAAATATTTATTTAGAGCTTTTCATGCGCCAGATAAGGGACACAGGAACAAAGAAAACAAGATCTTACCCTCATGGAGCTTCCACTCTTGTGGGCAAGGACAGGGATATTAGCTTTCTATTGCAACCATTAACAAATTACTTTCGTGACTTAAAATCCATACACTTATTATTTCACAGTTACGTTGGTGAGAAATCGTGGGGGCTCAGGTGAGTCCTCTGCTTAGAGTTTCACAAGGCCAAAGTCAAGGTGCAGTCATCCAGGGCTCTTACCTGGGCCTCTTGGGGAGAAACCACTCCCAAGCTCATCCAGGTTGTTGGCGGAATTCAGTTCCACGCGGGGGTAGGACTGAGGTCCCCACACCCTTTCTCAATCAAATGAAAGCTTCTCTGAGCATCTAAAGACCACCTGCAACTCCTTGTCCTATTGTTCTCTCCATTTCAACGAGCAATGGCAGGTTGAGTCCTTCTCCTACTTTAAGTTTCTCTGATTTCCCCTTTGATCATCTCTCTTCTACATCTAGGTGGAAGAAATTCTCTGCTTTTATAGGCTCATATGATTAGAGTCAGCCCACAAGATAATCCAAGGTAATCTCCCTATTTTGAAGCCCATAGTTATGGCTGCAAAGCCTCTTTTGCCATGGGACAGAACATATCCACAGATTCCAGGGCTTAGAGCCTGGATACTGGGGTGGGGGTAGGGGGTTCTACCTACCATGATGAACAGCAGCCAAGTGATCAAAAACATAGTCTCTAACATGGGACGGAAAGTTCAAGGAAGAAACGTAAATCAGAGCGAAGGGATGAAGGCCGCTGGTTTGAATAAAACGGCTAGAGAAGCCTACTATAAGGAGATGACACCTGATCCAAGCAATGAGGAAGTAACAGGATAAGCCAGAGAGCAAACAGAAGAGCGGTCCAGGCAAACAGCTCCGACTACTGGGGTGGGAATGTGCCTGGGCCACAGCCGGGGGGCCAGAGTGGCTGGAGGGGTGGTGGCTGGACTGAGCAGGGATGAGGAGGAGCCATGGAGATGAACGACTGGACGAAGCCAGCTCAGGCAGGCTCCCATCCTAGGAGGCTGCATTTTGCCATTATTCACTCTGGGTTACTGGTGATCTTCAGGAACCCTGGGGCACAGACAGATCAACAGGACCATGTCATGGTTCCAATGTGTGTTAGTATGAGTCAGAGAGCCCAGAGGGCATGGAGGGAGAGCACTCGGGGTCTGAACACTTGGAGAATCCCAACGTACTTAGCAAGCAGGGTGTATAAATACACCCTGCTAAAAAGACATACCTGAGACTGGGTAATTTATAAAGAAAAGAGGTTTAATTGACAAGCAGTTGCAGTTCCACATGGCTGGACAGGCCTCAGGAAACTTACTGTCACGGTGAAAGGGGAGGCAGGCACGTCTTGCACGGTGGCAGGTGAGAGGGAAGTGAAGTGCGAGCACAGGAAAAACCACCACTTGTAGTAACACCAGGTCTCCTGAGAACTCACTATCAGAAGAACAGCATAGGGGAACCACGTCCATAATCCAATCACCTCCCATCAGGTTCCTCCTTTGACACATAGGGATTACGATTCAAGATGAGATCTGGGTGGAGACATGGAGCCTGACCCTATCACTCACTCAAGCATTACTAGACAGAGGTGACAACAGCAGGGTGTGCAGGGCCAAGAATGATGAGGGCCAGGACCATGACAGGGAAACGTGACCACCAGGTGCATGCCTGCTCAGCAGCCTTCGCACGTGCTGTTCTCTCCATCTGGGATGCTCACTCTAGCTCTCAGCACTGCTGCCGCTGAGGTCTTAGCTCAAATGTCACCTTCCTTCGGGTCTTAGCTCAAATGCTACCTGCTCAGAGACTCTACCCAAAGGAACAGTCCTTTCTAGAAGAATCCAAGTCCCTCAAAACCTGCTTTTCTGTCAGGGTTCCACTACTGACATTTGTGACCACATGCATCTTTTTTTCATTGTTGTTGCTGTGGTTTGACACAGTCCCGCTCTACAGCCCAGGCTGGAGTGCAGTGGTGGATCTCAGCTCACTGCAACCTCCGCCTCCTGGGTTCAAGTGGTTCTCGTGCTTCAGCCTTCTAGTAGCTGGGATTACAGGCACCCACAATCGTGCTCGGCTAATTTTTGTATTTTTAGTAGAGACGGGGTTTCACCCTGTTGGCTAGGCTGGTCTTGAACTCCTGACCTCAAGTGATCCACCCACTTTAGCCTCCCAAAGAGCTGAGATTACAGTCACGAGCCACTGCCCCTGGCCCAAATGAATCTTTGTTATGGGGAACTGTCTTGTGTGCTAGCAACATTCCTGGCCTCTACTCACTAAGTGCCAGTAGAACCTCCCTGCTGTGACAAGAAAAACGTCTCTAGACTTTGCCAGTGTCCCTTGGGTTGTAAAATTTCCCACAAACTCCCATGAGAAATACTGCTCACTATCACTGTCTTTCAAACACTTATCTTCCAAAATTATTTATTTGATTCAACAACAAATACTTAGTGCCTAATACAGGCCAGGCACGATTCCAGGTACAGGGGATAAA
>NW_016107632.1:237926-241336 GCF_001604975.1 Cebus imitator
CATGGAAAGAGACAGGGAAATTAAAAGAAATGAGCAAAACTGTAGTAGGTCAGATGGTAATTAATGTGCTGGAGAAGAATAAGGTGGAAAAGGGGTTAGCATAAAGGCTACAATTTGGAGCCGAGAGGCTCAGACTTAATTACGTGTGTTCAAAGACCAGCAAGGAAGCCAGAGACCAGCAAGGAAGCCAGAGTGGCTGGAGTGGAGCCAGTGAGGGAAACACTTGGAGGAAACAACATCAAAAAAGCAAAGAAAGATGATAATTTCTCCCACAATAACCAGTAACCTCCCTGTAAACAGGGCTACCATTGGTCTTGTTCACTGTGGCATCCCCATGGCCTACAGAGGAGCTTGGCACATTGCATGTGCTAGATGCATGTTGAATTTCTGTCCAACAAGTGAACGAACACATGGATGGTGAGCCCCGGGAGAATGCTGAGCCCCAAATACCTTACATGGGCAAAAGATAGAGTTACAATCAAAAGACACAGAGGAGCTGCAATCCTCTTTCGCCATTTGCATACTTTAAGTATTAAAGGAAGGGAAAGGAAAGGCTGGGCATGGTGGCTCATGCTTGTAATCCCAGCACCTTGCGGGGCTGAGGCCGGTGAATCACCTGAGGTCAACAGTTCGAGACTAGCCAGGCCAACAAGGTGATACTCTGTCTGTACCAAAAATGCAAAAAAATAACCAGGCATGGTAGCGCACGCCTGTAGTCCCAGGTACTTGGGAGGCTGAGGCAGGAAAGTCACTTGAACCTGTGAGGCAGAGGATGCAGTGAGCTGAGATTGCACCATTGCACTTCCAGCTTAGGCGAAGGAGAGAGCCTCCGTCTTAGGGAAATAAATAAATAAATAAATAAATAAATGAAAGGGAAAATACTAATATCTAACATTTATTGACCCAGACACTGTCCCAGGCACTTTAAAAACATTATCTCCTTTTCTCTTGAAGGCAACCCGTGTGAAATATGAATTCTTATTAGCCTGATATAAGGAGGTTGTTCGTTCCCCAGAATAAGGGAGCTAGTAACAGGTGGAGCTGGGACTTGGACCGAGTGCTCAACTCCAGAATATAAGCAATACAGTCTCTTAATAGCAAAAATGAAATACGAGCTATAGGATCTCAGGCTGACCAATAAGGCAAGAGGCCAGACATACTGCAGGCTGTCAGTCTGCCTCTCAAAAACAAGGCAACTACTCTATATTTACTGAGCATTTACTATGTGCTAAACCTTGTCTCACCACATTAAATGTACTCTATTATCTCATTTACTGTTCACAACAATCCTTTCGATAGTACTTAACCATCCCCAATTCATATATGAATAAATCGGTGCACAGAGACGAAGTGACATACAGGAATTCCTGAGGAAACTGGGGCTCTAGGACTGCAGAAGGCAAGAAAAGGAGGCGTTGTCTGCTTTCTTTCCGTTAGATTTCTGGGGGAAAGCAGGTGGAAGAGGGAGTAGGCTTATCCTCTCTGAATCCAGACGGCAGATCTGAGGCCAAAGAAGATTCTGGTTCAGGGTACAAAGTGAGTAAGCTTTGGTCGGATCACTGAATTTCGATAAAGGTTAAGTGGACAGAGTAGCCCATGGCAGTTCTGCTAAGCAGGCTTTCGGCTGGCTGACTACTCCCCGTGAGCAAGGAGCATTATCTCACTCTTTGCTGCCAACCTCAGGAAAGATAACAAACACAGCACGGCTTTGCATCGAGTCAGCCTGATGAACATCAGCAACACCTCCATTTTACGACTTTCAAAGAGGGCAGTGCCCCTTTCCAGGAGCGTCCAGCACAATGAAGAGTGCACCCACACAGCCCGTGGGCCCAGCTGGCCATTCATGTTTATAATTATACATGATTGTTAAGTATCTGTGTTAGTCTGTTCTCACATTACTACAAAGAAATACCCAAGATTGGGTAATTTATAAAGAAAAGACGATTCACTGGCTTACGGTTCTGCAGGCTTTATAGGAGGCATAGTGCTGGCATCTGCTCAATTTCTGGGGCTGCCTCAGGAAGTTCCCAATCACGGCAGAAGGGGAAGGGAGAGCAGCCACCGCACATGGCTGGAGCAGCAGCAGGAGACAGAGCGAGCTGGGAAGTGCTACACACTTTTAAACAACCAGATCTTGCGAGAACTCCCTCACTATCACGAGAACAGCACCAAGGTGATGGTGGTAAACCATTCATAACAAATCTACCCCCACTGACCAGTCACTTCCCACGAGCCCCAACCTCCAACACTGGGGATTACAATTCAACATGAGATTTGGGCAGGGAAACAGATCCAAACCCTATCAATATTTGAGGCTGGAACTAAAACTTATGGAATATTTTTTAAAACCTTCTTTTTTTGTTTTTTTGCATGGTTTGAATGGTCACTAAACTTGGAGCACAAATCAAGGGAAGATGTATTTCCTGTCATCTGATACTTTACCATGAGTTGTTCACTCTTTGGAAAAATGTACCACAGATGGCAAACCCCACTCATGAAATGTGGAAGTGCTGGTAACGTATCAGTACCATTCAGCATTTGTAGCCATCACAATGAAGACAGTTGTATCCTGAATACAGGCACAGAAGGATCTGACCTCTTTATTAGGTCAGATACTAGAGCCAAGCCTGAGCATTACGCATTGAAGTATTATTTTATAATAATTTCCTTTATTTCTTCTGTATATTATAGCCAGGACACTATATCAATTAAAAATATATAGTTATAGGCAATATAACATAGACGTGATCCTTGAATTTTACTCCAGGGTTATAAAAGAGGCATTCAGAACATTTGTTACAAAAATGGGGCAAGGACACTGGGTGAAGAAATAGAAGTCATGTTCAATGTTTTTGTGGATGACCCTAAAAGGAAGTCTAATAAAATGATGAAGAGAATGAAGATAAAACTTACCAGACCAATATAAAATCTGTGCTTTGGACTCAATAAGGCTACTACAGAAGTACAGAAAGGGGAGCAGTTGGCTGAAAAGTAATTCATGGAGCTTCTCAGTGGAACTCAAGTTCAATTTGAGCTTGAAGAGCAACATGGCAGTAAAAGTATATAATCGGAGGTATATAACCTGGTTCTCAAACTTAAGTAACCATCAGAATCAAGTAGGGAGCATGTTTAAAAGAACAGTCACCCAGCCTCATCTCTAGACATTCAAATTCACTTGCTCTGGGGCAGAACCCCCAAGTTGGCATTTTAAACCGGCATATTTTCAGGTGGAAGCGTGAACCTTCAATTATTTGATAATGGTCACTGCATATCATTCAGGTCAGAGTGTCACTTCCGAAGAGAAAAAGTAGAGCTATCCAAAGGTGGCTGACCAATCAGGACGGGAAAAGGTCTGAGAGCCATCTCACAGAATTCCCACATCTGGACAGGTTTCGGAGGCATGCTCACTT
>NW_016107632.1:241677-251004 GCF_001604975.1 Cebus imitator
AAAAAAAAAAAAAAAAAAAAAAAAAAAGGAAGGTGCAATGACATGGTACCCGCAATGGACAGATATCGTTAACTCCCCCAAATTCACACATGAAAATCCTAATGCTGTCCAGGCATTGTGGCTCACACCTGTAATCCCAAAACTTTGGGCAGTGGAGGGGGGAGGCTCACTTAAGCTCAGGGTTCGAGACCAGCCTGGCCAACACAGTGAGACACTGTCTATACAAAAACTAAGAAAATGAGCCCCAGGTGGTGGTGCACAGCTGTAATCTAAGCTACTGTGGAGGCTGAGGCGAGAGGATCACTTGAGCCTGAAGGTCTGCTTGAGCCTAGGAGGTAGAGGCTGCAGTGAGCTGTGACTGTGCCGTTGTACTCCAGCCTGACTGACAGCAAGGGCCTATCTCAAAAACAAAATAAAATAGGGTAAAATCCTCATTCCTAATGAGACGGTAATTGAAGGTGGGGCCTTTAGGAAGTAATTAAGGTCATGAAGGTGGAGACTTTAATAAATGGCCTTGTAAGAAGAGACATAAGACAGAATATTTCCTTTCCCTGCTCAATGCCATGTCAGGATACAAGGAGAAGATGCCCATGTGCAAACTAGAAAGTCCTCACCAGACACAAGAATGGCTGCGTACCTTGATCTTAGACTTCCCAGGCTCCAGAACTGTGAGAAATGTTTGTAGTTAGGCCACCCAGTCTATGGGACATCTGTTATAGCACCTAAGACAGTGTCTACAGCCTTGCAGCAGAAAGATGAATCAGAACCTACAGTACAAAAGAAACTAGGGAGTACACATTTCTATTGAGCCTGTTGTCAGAGGACTGTTCTTAAAATAGCACACATCTTTCAATGGGATTATTCTACTAACTCCATCTACAGGCAGTTTGTTTCCAATTTGATTCCATAGCTCTAAGAGCAAGTAAAACTGGGAAGTGCTTCTGGGTATAACAGCTTTCTTTACTTCCAGACTTTACAGGATCTCTATTATGCAAGTATGAATCTCCAAAGGGCAGACACAGTATGCAGATTTCTTAATCTTATCTGCTCACAATTTATTTTTTATTTTTGAGAAAAAGTCTCGCTCTATGGCCCAGGCTGGAGCGCAGTGGCATGGTCTCAGCTTACTGCAAACTCCACCTCCCAGGTTCAAGTGATTCTCCTACCTCAGCCTTCTGAGTGACTGGGACTACAGGCACGTGCCACCACGCCCAGCTATTTTTTTTTTTTTTTTTTTTTGTATTTTTAGTAGAGAAAGGGCTTCACTGTGTTAGCCAGGATGGTCTCAATCTCCTGACCTCGTGATCCACCCGCCTCGGCCTCCCAAAGTGCTTGGATTACAGGAGTGAGCCATCGTGCCCGGCCTCTGTTCACAATTTCAAAACACATATTCATATCCCTTTTAATAACTTTTGGAATTAGTCTAGAAAACGCTAGTCCAGGGGTTATTACTGCAGTGCTGATGTTCAATTCTGGATCTCAATCATGGAAGAGGCTCAAGTCACACTAACCTTATTTGCAGATGTGCAAACGCTTCTCTATTAGACTGTAAACTTTTTGAAGGAAGGTTCTTGGTATCACCCTTTTAAAAAAAAACGGAACAGTTTTCTACTCTACCCTTGCCAGTATAATAGGCATTCAGTAGTATGTAATGAATTAATAAATTATATTTAAATATAGTTTCTCTGGATACAATTATTACAGACAGAAATCATCCAATCAGGTATTCTTTGAGAATATGAAGAAAGCTTAGTTCCTGACAGCAGAAACAACTAAGGTGCAGAGAAATGAAGGAACTTACCCAGGGTCCCAGAAAGCTGGATGTCAGAGGCAAAGGTAAGTTTAGCCTTGGTTGCATATTTCTATTTCTCCCACTAAAGCTATTTGTTTAACAGTTCTTTGGCAAACTGTCAAATGTTTTCTCCTTTTGAATCCCTGTCACAGAATTTTCTGTGGTGTCTGACTTTACCGCCCATCACCGTCCCTTTCCTTATCACCGAGTTTGCTCCAACCTCAGAGGTGAGCCAGTCCTTAGGTGTTTCAATTTTGTTGTCCTGCAGAGAAGGATTCCTAGAGAAATTCTTCCTCCCTCCCTAAAGAGCCAGGTCTCCATCTGCCTGTCTCTGCCCTAATTTAGGGACTGAATGGAACACAATACATTTTATTTTTAAATTGTTGTAAAAAGCACATTCTCTGGCTAGCATTACGCCCTTCCACTTGGGGAGGACGTACCTTGTGCCTGAGTCACCTTTGGGATCTCATGCATATAAACCTGTCTGCAAACATGCCATCTTCTTTCTCCTGACCTGCCTTCTCGAATCCCCTGCTATGTTCAGCCTTCCTTCCCCTTTTCTTTGCTGTTGTTTGTTTTTAAGATATTCATCCATCAGCTTCGGAACTGAAGAGAGTTGAATCTTAATGAGGCTGTCAAAATCCTAGGTGTATTTTTGTTGTTGCTGTTTTCTGAAGTCCTGCTAACAGCAGAATGCTGGCTGAATGACAGCTTCTTGCATATAGGAGATGCTGCCTGGGCAGAGTGGCTGGAAAATGACCCATCTCTGTGCAAGATGCCTGTAATTCCACTTGAACAGTTATGGGCAAGAGCTTTGTGCTAGGATCTGCCTGGTTATCCAAAGCTGCTGTGGCTCAGTAGCTTCTGGAATTAAGCTGGGAACAGCTCTAGTAAGGAGGGAAGGAGATAAGTGAGAGATGGTAGAAAGATCTTCTCTAATGTTCTGTGGCTGTGCAGGCTTTGTAAAAGCAGACTGGGAAGGAAAAGCAAACAAAGAGGACAGGAAAACCTGACTGCCTCCTGTAAGGGGAAAAGTCTAGTTTATAAGAGAATTCAAGGAATTAACAAAGACCATGCATGCTATGGTGCCTGGTATGATGCACTATGGAGTGGGTGAATGAATGAATGTGTAAGTGAATGCGGCCGCATTTGATGTTTGCAGATGAATCTGAATTACCTGAAGAGAGTTTTTCAGTTGGGCTATGGTCGGAAGGATAAATAAAAAATTACAACCAACTTCCTCAAGTACTTTGGTTTACCAGACACACACAGCTACACCACCACAACGGAATCTCCCAGTAGGTTTTGAGGTCCCCAGTTCATAGGTGAGAAGCCCGAGGCTCCCTGAGCTTAGGTAAGCTTTCCAAAAGGCACAGAATTTAAGGGTGACAAAGCCAGGTCTTGAAGGTAGAGCTTCCAACTTAAACACCTCATATGCTTTTTCTGGGGATTTTCAAAGTCAAACACAGCGAGGAAGCTGATTTCGAACTGAACAGTCATTTTGTTCTTAATATAATAATAAAAAGCTAATTTTTTCAGATAGTAAAGAGTTATAAGAAAAAACTCCTAGGTAGCCGGATTACACCTGGGGAAAGTAAAAAACTTACTCGTTCTTTCTGAACGGAAGGCTTGGGAGACCTTAGCAAACCCTGTTCACTCACATGACCTCCTTTTTCAACGGGGTAAATCTCATTCCCTGATAGAGCAAGTGGCAGAAAAATGCAAGAGGAGAAAGGCTAAGATTCACTAAGTTCTTATTTTATGCCCTCAATCAGGCTAGGCTCATGAAACAAGTTACAACATTAATCGCTAAGCCTCACATACTGGGTTTGTTATTGTCCTATCTTAAAAAGGGAGAGAACTGAAAGTTTAAGGAGTGAAGCGACTTGGCCAACAGCGTACGGACACCAGATGGCTGTACTGCAGCTCTGACCCAGATGTGCCTGGGTTCCTAACATCAGGCTGAAGGCTTACGACAGGGAGCTGTGCTGGAGATATCCTTTTTGGAGGCTTCAGATGTGCTGGGATTTCGGGTGGCAAGTTCTCTCCAGTGGCGTCCTCAGTTTCCATGAGAATCTACAGGTCTGGATCACTTATTCACTGTGTGGTGCAATCCTTGGGTTTAAAGTAACAAATCCCCATCGTGAAAGCTAATGCATTTTGATGCTGCATAAATCCTTTAATAACAATCACTCAGTGTCACTGACTTATTTAAATGGACACACCACTTCAACGGGGCTTTCCCCCTCCTGCTCTGCCCTTTCGCTACTAGCGAGGAGGGAAGTAGCTCGCTGCCTCGGCATATCCAGGGGGAACTGGAGGCGGTTTACGTGCTCCTGTGTCTCCTGATGCTACATTCTATAGCAAACAGGGATGGGCAGGGCGAGACATGCCATTTTGGTCACAATAAACTCCCCAGTGTGCTACATTCTTCTTTCCCCGCAAACCCAGACTGATGACCAGCGGTTTTTGTTTTATGCAGGTAACCATGGTCTTGATGCAGCATCCTTGAGGCGCTGCAGTATATCTCTATGTGACGTTTTCTATGATATATTTTGGAAGACAGAAACTAAATGTACACACTAGAGTTTCCCTGAGACTTCCTTTCTCCCACCCAGAAACATGGGTGAAACTAAATGTACACACTAGAGTTTCCCTGAGACTTCCTTTCTCCCACCCAGAAACATGGGTGTCTCTGCCTCTACGAAGGCTTGGAGGGAATGTGTCTGAAAATCCAGGCACAAAAGATCACCACGGGATGACTATTCACTTGCCAGAGGAAAACACGGGGAGCCCTCATCCCCGGCCCGCTGTGGGTTCATGGAGGGTCCAGTATCAAATGCACTGAGAAAATAGTGCCCGGAAGAGCTTGCTGGAATGGGAAACAGAGTGCCATGTTTAATCAGAGAAGGCGTTCGGACATTGTGCCCCAGAAACATACTAGAGGCTTTCTGGAATCTCATCTCTTCACAGACCTAGTCAAGAAGACTCTTGAAGGGCAAAGCCCAGGATTCTCCACTACTGAAAAGTGTTTAACCCTGAGGCCATTATAGTTAAGGAAGGACAATGGGTAGTTAACACCGCAGGCTCCTGGACGTTTCGGGCTGCAGCCTTCAATGCTCCAACCTTCAGTTTCCTCAGGTATAGAAGTAAGCATGTCACCTGCTTCATGGGGTTAGTGCGAGGATCAGAGGAGACCGACACCCATAAAGCACCTAACATGGTGCTTGGCTAATACTCAGCTGATATGTAGAGGCGCTCCTTACCCATTATTGAAAGAGAGAAATACTTCCTGACCTGCTAATAGAACCACTGCTCTGATGTCCTCAGCTGCCTTTCCCCAACCTGGGCCCTCTCAGGAACTCCTTAGGCTTCCCCATCATCCAGCAACTAAAGGGTTAATGCCCAACACAGATGGGAGACTCTGGGGTGGGGCGCTGGGGTCTGTGACAAACTGGTGGTTGACGTTCTTCAACTGCAACCTCTGTATGCCCGGTAGGCATTACAGGAAAAAAAAAATTACATAGAACAAGACATATCTAATATTCAGGCAAATGTTAGCTAAGGAATGTCCCCGTCTCCTAGGGAAGGCCTTCGAGACAGGGCTCCCTGGCTGCCTGCCACCTCTGGACACTCATGCTGCACTTTCTTTCCTTGTCCTCCTCCAGCTTCCTCACTGAGCCCATCTGTGAACTCTCACCTCTGGAAGCTTGACTCCTGTCTCTTTTCTCCTTTGTTCTCTGGCTATTTGCATTTGACTTTTCTGGAGTCTGACCACCAGCTCTCAGAGCTTTGGTCTCTTTTCAGCTCATCCCACTACAGACTGGCCTCAGCCTCCAGGGCTGGCTTCACCCATCACTTTTAGGTGGTCCTGTTCCCAGACACCGGCTCCAACCCGTCTCAGACGCCAAGTCCCAGCTCTTCTTGGTCTCACCCACCCTGCCGCTCCCTGAGTTCCACATTCCAGTCCTGCTAAAGATCAGGAGTCTACATCCTTTGAGAACGGGATACCACAGCAGTGGCAATGATGAGGAGAGTGGCAGAAGGATCCAGAAGCATTTCAAAGACAGATACTGAAGGGAACGGAGCCTCAGAAGGAAGAGGCTGCTCTAGCTTCCATGCTTATACACTCCATGAGGTGAGCGACTGTGGCTGCTACAGCCAGTACCGGGCCTCGTACACAGTAAGCACTCGAGAGAGAGCTGGCAAACAAGAAGGGTTGACGGCTGAACGAAGGACACCAGTAACAGAGAAGGAAACTGAAGCGTTACTAGCAAGTTTGGGGCTAGCAACAAGGTAGAATAATGGATTTTATTTTAGACACATGGTTAGAGGTCCGTGGTCCTCAAAACTGCTGACTACCAAATATTTCTGCATTTTTCTCCTGCCAAGCACATGGTAGACTGCACTCGCCCACACACGCTGAAGGGAGGCACCGCCTCACAACACGCTTAGCTAATGAAACACGAAATTGTGTCACTTCTAAACAAAAATTTTAAGAGATAATACGACTCCTGCTACTTCCCCACCACATATGTGGAAGTGTGCCTGGAGATGAATCTTGAGTACCTACAGTGAACACAGATCCCTGAAGACCTAAAGTGGACATGGAATGTGACTGGCAAAATACGTATCTGTTGTGTTAAGAAACCGAAACGTTAGGGTTGTTACTCAAGAATGATCTCTGGTCCGTATTAACAGATCCAGGAACCTACAGGTCATACTGATGAAGACAGGATCTGGATTAGAGGTCAGGAGAGGGGCTTTCTGGTGAAACGCCAAGGACTGCCACGGCCCAATTGCTACTCTGCCTGTGGCTACAGCACCAAGAAGGAACCAGAATGCCAACTGCCCACGTACCAGCTACCGCCGAATTCAAGCAATCAGGTGACCTCCCCCTAAGCTTTTGCAATCTCCTCTCTCGAGGAAGGAGCAGTGACCCCCTCACATCACCTTTTGCAACTCTGCTCACACCACCCTGAGGATTTACCTGTGTTGTAGCCCCTTCCGAGGGCTGGCCAAGGGCGGTGGTTTTTCCACAGGTTTCCGAGGTACCAGTCACTCTGGTTCTCCACCAAGCCCAGGACCTGCTGACCTGTAAAGTACAGAGAACACAAACATCTTAAAAGGAGATGCCAAGCCGTCTGGATCAGGGACTACTGAACACAGAACGTAACGGCAAATCATCACGACAGCAGTATTCACTTACTGAGAGGTTTTATTAAGTGTCAGGCTCTGACCTAAAAGCTAAACTTGCATTAACATATTTAATTCTCACCACTAGGCAGCCGGTTTTATTATTTCCATTTGATAGAGAAGAAATGAAAGCCCAGAGCAGTTAACTGATTTGCCCCAGGTCACCTAGTGAATCTGATAAAGCTGGAATCCAAAACCATTCATTCCTTCATTCATGCATGCCCGCATTCCTTTCCTAACTCATGGGACACATATTTATTGACAGGCATACTATATCTCAAGCATTCCCATTCTGGTATTTCCAGCTGTACATTAATTTACTGGCTTTCCTGGGCATGGACTGAGATTGTTTTCTTACATCAGGGAGGAGGGATTACCCTTGTTTACTGAGACGAGAGCCCAGAGAGAAGAGCCACCCTCTGTCCACCTTACAGGTTATTTATTCTCACGCTCACTGCTTCTTCTAAAATATATTTATCTTGTGTCAACAAGCATCATGTCAGTATCATCTCAATACAAGAGTGCTGTCTAGACAACAACTGCTCCTCTGTCCCCAGGGCTGGCTTTGATGTTGGCCTCAGTCTCTGCTGCATCTTAGCAACTTAGGCAAGTTAGCCTTGTAGTCAGTCTCTTAGGCGTCCATGTCTCTGGGCCTTCATATCAGATCCACCTTTAGACAACTCCATCACGCCACCTGGAGAAGGTCTTCTTTTGCAGTCATTGCCAATACCACTTCACAGGCGAGGAAACAGGCTCATGAAGGACCAGTGATTGGGACAGCTGAGTATGGAGCTAGGACAGATATTTACATTTGCTCAAAACGAAGATCCCTTCCACTATCTCCATGTGTTACTGCTTATCCTTTCAACAAATATTTGAGGTAGGAATTATAAAACCACATTTTGTAGAAAGGGAAATTGAGGTTTAGAAAGTTTAAATAACTTGCAAAAGTCACGCAACTAACAATTCCTCTCTTCCACAGCTAACTGATGCCTTTCGCATTTAAACTCTTTTATTGTTGGCCAATCTGAGAAATAAAAGACCTTTCTAATCAAATGAAAGCCCAGCAGCACTTCAGAAAACACAGTGGTTCTCCCAGAACGCCATGCTGGGTGATAAAGAACCTCCTTGGCGTGATGACAGCTCTCTGAAATGATGGTGTGTGGATTTGGTGTAATTTATTTGATCAATTTTATTAAGCTCCTATCTAAATCATCACCCCGGCACAAATACATAAATTAGAGGCATGGGAAAAATACTACCACCCACTTTGTCTTTGTATATGATCACATCTAAAGTAGAATTCCTCAGAAAAGCATATCGCCAATTCAGGAAGTGTAAGAGTCAATCAAATCCACGTGCAACAAGCTTAGGACATTTGTGCAGAACAACTAGATCTGAAGGGCAGGGTGCCCTTAGTTGGGAAAGGTGTGTGTCCTGTCCTGCTGCTATGACCCAGTTAGAGACCTCATTTAATAACCTCACAATGAGGATGGGACGCAAAGGGGAAGTGTCATTGTTGGGGGAGAGGGATGATACACAATTACTAAGACCCCAGGTGGGTATCACGAGGGATTTTTGTTTTGTTTTTGGAATGATAGGGGATGACACAGACTCAGAACTCACAAAGGGGAATGATATTCTTTTTTTTTTTTTTTTGGGGGGGGGGATGGAGTCTTACTCTCTTGCCAGGCTGGAGTGCAGTGGCGTGATCTCGGCTCACTACAACCTCTGGCTCCCAGGTTTATGCAACTCTTCTGCCTCAGCCTCCCCAGTATCTGGGACTACAAGTATACACCACCACACCTAGCTAATTTTTGTATTTTTAGTAGAGACAGGGTTTCACCATGTTGGCCAGGGTGGTCTCGATCTCTTGACCTTGTGATCTGCCCACCTTGGCCTCTCAAATTGCTGGGATTACAGGTGTGAGCCACTGCGCCCATCCAGGAATGATCTTTTACTGAATTTAGGGTGCCCATCTAAATTTGAGGTAAGGTCATCTTCAGATATCTGAAAGTCCAAATTTCATACTGTGGTATCCTATACATTTTATTTTGCCTCAGTTTACTTCTTCAGACAAATACTCTGTGAGCTACACTTTATTCCTGTGAAACAAAAATACAGATTTTGTTGACTGTGATCTAATTTCTGCCCTTGATCATACAGCTCTCCATTGGCAGGCATTTCCTTTGCCCCGCTGTCAATCCCCACCCACAATCCTTCCAAGGCCCATATCCAGCATGAGGCCTTTTATAAATAACCCTAGGTCTCAACTATTTATCTTCACTCCCATATTAGATAGAAGACATCACTATTTAGTACTTCTTACTGGTATTTTT
>NW_016107632.1:251319-260937 GCF_001604975.1 Cebus imitator
CTTACTGGTATTTTTGCCGTCAGCTGACTTACAGCCTATAAAGGATGAAGTTGGTAATACTCGGGCACACACACACCACATTTGTAAATATCCACGTCCTGCATTATTCCAAGGGCAAGATACTACAAGGTATAGTATCGAACACACAGTAGGCGCTTAATAAATGTCTGCTAAATAAATGACATTTGCTGGGTAAATCTTTCCTCATTGGGTGTGTTAGTGTCTCCAGAAATCATTTCACCCTCTCTGCATTCACGAACCTTGACAGACCTTCCACCAAGCTCTAGGAACTCAGGTACCCGCCTTCCCTGTATGGAAAACTGCAAAGATGGGGTGGCAGCACCCACTTTGGTGGCTCTACCTAAGGCCTAAACTTAATCTCTAGAGAAGGAATGATTTTCATGGTTAACCTGAAGTCACCTTATCCCAAAGAATAATACCCAAATTCCTCTTCTCTCAATTTGCACCTGGGCTGCACTGTTTTTGATAGTATCACATAATCCTTTCAAGTACACCAATCCTCTTAAAAAAATCCTTAATTAGTGACATGATAATTTGAACTTTAATATCCAATGGTGAGAAAAAAACAATAGTCAACAGCTACTGAGACTTCATTTTGCTTTTTAAAGGAAATTCACTAGCTGTCGTATCAGTGATGAAAACAGTAGTACGGGTAAGCCATTTTGCTTAGCCTCTCAGCGGTGCTTTGTGCTGTCAGGCTGTGCTTTCCCCGATTCAGAGCCCTCTCTGTGTGAAGAGGGAATCATGAACAGCAATATAGCTGGAGACAGAGAACGCAGGCTGAACTCAGGCTGCCCGGCTCCAGTTCCTCGCCCTGCCACTTACCAGCTGCGTAGCCGCTAGTCAAAAAATTACTTAACCTATCTCTGCCTTGCTAACTAACTCTCACGGCGGCTGTGATTTCACATGCTGAAATGACTTCATGTATGTTAAGTACTTAGAACGGAAGCTGGAGCTCTAAGCACTGTACATATGACAGCTGTTTTTAAATGCCATTGTCCATCCTAAGCCGTAAGCCCCTGATAGAGCTCAGGCGTATCCATGAGGTTTTCTTTGGCGGTCATCCAGCACAAGGATTAGGCCTTCTGGAACTCTGCCTCTGTGAGTGTGGTCTGAGGACTATCTGTTTCAGAAGCACCTGAGGTTCTTGTTAAAAGCACAGGCTCCTGCGCTTCAGCCTGGGAGTCAGTTATTGTGGGAGGCTGCTTTCCCTTACTTCCCTGGTTTCTAGGACGGATTTCCTGGCTTCTTGAGCTGACCTTTACTCCTCCCCATGGATGTGAAAGGAGTTTTCTGACTGGTGACAGATAACCCTTTCCACCTCCATGGGGAAGAGAAAGGTGAGTTTCAGAGGGAACCAAGTTGCTGTGGCTTAGCCCCTTTCTCCGTCCCTTCTCCCGGGAGCCAGCATGCCAACAGCTAGCCTGCATCGAATCTGTTCTTTCACGCTGTTAAGTTTTACAGAGCAGACCCCCTCTCAGTGAGGCTGTGGTTGCCTAGTACTTCTTGAGATAGCTGGGCAATTCCAACTCTGGGTTTTGGAGCTAGGAATAGCCACTGTAGATATTTAAGGGCTCGAAAGTTAAGTCCTCCAATTTCACCATTACCAGTAAAATAAAGTGACATCTGACTGTCCCGCCTTTATTTCTAAGTTAGTTCAATATTGGTGGGGGGTGTGGGAGGTGGTGCATATGGGGAAGTAATATCATATATGAATTCCCTCACTCCACAATATTTCTGCATAAGAATTCTGGCCATGGGGTCTAGTAATTTGCATTGAAAAAAACCCAACTCCCCAGGTAGTTCAGATGCACATTACGGTTTGAGAATCACTCACTGGAGTTTGGAAGCTCTGTCCTTGCTTTTAATCAAGGGTAGATTTCACCTGCAGGGTGACTGGCACATAATAAACTCATGTGGTGTCTAAATTCACCTCATGAAATAGCAGAATTCATTGGTAGTCTCCAGTGCCATATTTCCTGAGTAAAGTGGCGAAGAAAATGAACAGCAGAGCCAGATGCCTGGGTTCAAATCCTGGCTCCTCTGCTTACTAGCTGTGTGACCCTAAACAAGGGACTTAGCCTCTCTGTGTTTGCTTCCTCATTCATTTGTAAAACAGACAGAGTAAATACATACCTCACTGAATTAAAATTTTTTTCCTCTAAGCCCATCAGCTTGTGAAAATGAAGCTGTGTTCCATGCTTATTCAAACATTACCACTAAACATGTCGAGAAAATAGTGAAGTGTTTAGCAGGCATGTGTTTTCATTGAGGCACCCAGAACTCCCTCGCCCTATATCCTGCTCCATCTGCCTGGACCTCCAGCTCAGCCATCTCCTCCTGCCCTTAGCTGACATGGCCCTTACTTTGCTCAGACCTTTGGTTAAGCTTAATATCGATGGAGGGTTTGATTTGTGTCAGACACCACACAAAATCCTAAGGAATTAAAGACAAACAAAACATAGTCTTTGCCTTGGGGGCAACTACAAGAGGAGACAGATAATTTTGAAGCAGCATGGTGTTAGCAATGATAGAAACACTGATAAATCAGGGGAATAATGGGTAGAGCATAATTGATTGTGTGGGGGAAGGTGGGTGATGCCTGCTTGTTGCTGGATGTCTCCCCCCCCAAGTCCCTACCACATCCCTTCCAGCACTGTAGCCAAGCTTCCCCAAAAGATTTTCCAATAAGGGTTTGCTTGGGTGACATCCTTCTTGGAGAGGGGTCCCGTTTGCTACCAGGTGACCGCATGGATGACACAGGTGATCTGTGACAGCTCCAGCAATCCCAGCTCATCAACCAGGTGGCATCTAAATCCTGGTCTCCAGAGGCTCAAGTCTAATGCCATAACCTTAATGATGCCAACACATCTTCAGCCTACCATCCTGTGAAGCGGTAAAATCCCAGGGGAGGCTGGGTGCAGTGACTCATGCCTGTAATTTCAGCACTTTCGGAGGCTGAGGTGGGCGGATCACGAGGTCAAGAGTTCAAGACCAGCCTGGCCAACATGGTGAAACCCCATGTCTACTAAAAATACAAAAATAAAAATAAAAAATTAGCTGGGCATGGTGGCACATGCCTATAATCCCAGACACTCCGGAGGCTCAGGCAGGAGAATTGCTTGAACCGGGACCTGAGGGGCGGAGGTTGCAGTGAGCCGAGATCACACCACTGCACTCCAGCCTGGGCTACAGAGTGAGACTCCACCTCAAAAAAAAAAAAAAAAAAAAATCCCAAGGGATTCCTCTGGGGAAAATGGCAGGGGTGTCCACAGGGTGCTGGCTCCGTTGGCATTCTGCACCGCCTGTCTCATCTTCTTAGCAGTTATGATAATAAAACACTGTGACTCACAGAAAAGGCTTTGTCATTGTTTTCCACGCTGAGCCTGTGGTTATGATTAAGTGCGCTGCTCTCCACCTTCCTTACTCTAGGCACAAGTTAACTTATGAAAATGAAGCTGTCTTCTTTGCTTATTCATACATCACCACTAACAGCCAGACAAGAGCAAACAAGCTTGCTAGTCTCCTGGGGACCTGGTGTTGGTGTCACCAGCCAGCAGACGGATAGTTCTAGGCAGGGAATTCCCCTCTCTCCTTCCTTCTGCAGGTTTTGGCTCAAGGCCGGGCTCCTGCTGCTCAGGAGGTGAGAACCAAGGAGCAGAGAACTACAATTTTTCCACGCAGTGCATTTGGCATGGAAAGGTTGAACTAAGCATTCATCCACTGGGTATAAGGAAGGCAGCATGACAAATTAGAAAGACAAAGGATTTTAAAACTTGGTAAAATAGGGTTCTGGCCCCACACTGGTATGATTTAACCAAGGTATAATTTCTCTGAGCCTCAGTTTCCTTATCATAAGAGGTTAAGTGTAAAATCTACTTCTGACCTCTAAGAAGGAATATTCAGATCAAATTAAGATGATATGAAGGCCAGGCAAGGTGGCTCATGCCTGTAATCTGAGTACTTTGGGAGGCCAAGGTGGGCAGATCACTTGAGGTCAGGAGTTTGAGACCAGCCTGGCAAACATGGTGAAACCCCACCTCTACTAAAGATACAAAAAAGTTGGCTGGGCATGGTGGCAGGTGCCTGTGATCCCAGCTACTCAGAAGGCTGAAGCACAAGAATCGCTTCAATCTGGGAGGCAAAGGTCGCAGTGAGTCGAGACTGTGCCACTGCATTCCAGCCTGGGCAACAGAGTGAGACTCTGTATCAACAAAAAAAGGATGATACATTCAAGTGCTGCTCATGGTAGGTGCTCAACTAAAGGCACTTCTCTTCCTCCCTTTTGAGATGACCACTGTTCAGAATGTCTGGGTTTTCCCACCCAAGCGCTGATATTAACTGCATAGACTGGACTCTGCAAAATCTGGCTACATCACCCCTCACCTTGTCCCTGCTGTCCCTGGCTCTCACACCACCCCATCTTTCTGAAGGCTTTAGTGTCTGTGACATCAGTCCTTCGGATGATCTATTCCTGTGAACACCCTTTCCCTGCCTCCTCCATGGAGCTTCCCGCTCTCTGTCTCCCCTAACATGCTGGTGCTCCCCAACTCCCCTTCTCGGCTCCTTTTCTTGTTCTCTGTTTTATGCACAGATGATGGAATCTACTCCAATGGCCTCAGAGGCCACTGACTGCAAGATGATCACCAATCTCCATGCTCAGCTCAGACTTCTTTCCAAAGCGCCCTACTCTTCAATCTATCAGCCCACCATCTCCGTAGATAATTTGGCTGTTCCATAATGACTTTCAATGTAAGCTGATCAAAACCAACTCCACAATCTTTTTCTCCTACAAAATAGGTGCAACTCCTACCTATTTTGTTGATGGGTAGCATCAAAATCAAACTTGTCACCAAAGTTAGAAGCCTTTAAATCAACCTTGAACCCTCCTGCTCCTCAATCCTCATGGCTCCCCAAGGCCAAATCCCACAGGTTTTATCTAAGGGGTATTCCTCAAATTCATCCCTTCCCTTGATCTACCATGCCTTCTCTCTCTGCCCACCCCCTGGGTGCACCCCAGTCCACCAGCAGCCTTGGATCCATCGGGGCCACCACCACCTCCCTTGCTGTCAGCTTTCCACCTTTCTGTGTGATCCCCCCCCCCTCTCTCTCTCTCTCCTGGGTTAGCAGATTCGTTCCTGATCACCTTTTCCTAAGGTTAGCCCTGTGCCATTCCATTCTGCCTACCTAGCCATATAAATGTTTTGAAAGCACAAATTTCATGATTTTTCTTCCTTGATTAAAATGTGTGAATGCTCTTGGGGTCCGTTATACTGTGACTGTGTGGATGAATGTATGAACGGGTGAACTAACAAAAAATAAATGTTATCCGCAACCCACCATCCTATCCCATCTGGAATTGGTAAATCCTATCTGAATGGAGTGGAAGTCGATGCGTACTGGTTAACTTCTCCAGGTAAACACCAGGCACAGGTGGCTCTAGCTGTGACCTGCAGGATGCTTTCGGTGCTCTCGCCTTTTTATCGCCCCTAGAAAAGCTCCTGGGCACACGGAGGAAGTCTGTGTCAATCACTGCTGCCTATCAAACCAGCTGTGTTTATGCCACCAGGTGAACATTAAAATGTTAAAACCAGAGGCTGCCCTGACTATCAGCAGAGAACCTAACAATGCTCTCCCAACCTCATATTTATTCTAATAAGCTATTTTAAAATAGAAAAGCCTTTAATAGTACCATTCAATGTGTGTCTGAGTGAAGGACGTCTATAAATAAGAAAATGCATAGTATCGTATTACTGTTTACTAAACATCTTGAAAGAGCTGCTATACAGCCCCAGGTGTTCCTGGCTAGTCAGTGTAGAATAAGAAAACATTTCCGGAGAAGATGCATACAAAAGATTTAAACAACCCTGAACAGATTGAAAAGGAGAATTTCCGAAACTGCCTGTTTCACAGCTCGTACTCTGCCTGTCAGCTCTAGCTCAATGCACCCCGGAATCACAGACAGTCAGATGAGCAGTGAGGGTCTCAATGACGTCTCTGGAGTTACCGACTACTGCACACGAAGCCCACCAAGAACCAGGTGTTTACAGGAACATGTAGTCAATGGAAGAGCCAAGACTCCCAACTCTGACTTGAAGCCCATTTGTTTTCTATGCATCTCAAACTCGGCTCCTTCTTCTTATCTTTGAGCTTTTTTTTTTTTTTTTTTCAGATGGAGTTTTGCTCTTGGTGCAATCTCGGCTCACTGCAACCTCCACCTCCTGGTTCACGGGATTCTCTTGCCTCAGCCTCCAGAGTAACTGTGATTACAGGCGCACGACACCATGCCCGGCTACCTTTTTTTTATTTTTAGTAGAGATGGGGTTTTGCCAGGCTACTCTTGAACTCCCGACCTCAGGTGATCTGTCCTCCTCCTCTAATGAACTCCTGGCATGAGCCACCGTGCCCGGCCTCTTTGAACTTTAATATAATTCTCCACCTCGTTTACGTTCTGGCTCTTCTATATTTAATAGGTAATCTCTCTCTCTCTCGTTTTTTTTTTTTAATAGACAGGGTCTCACTATGTCACCCAGACTGGAATGCGGCAAGATCATGGCTCAGTGCAAATTGAGCTCCTGGCTCAAGCTATCCCCCCGCCCAAGCCTCCTTAGCAGGACCACAGGTGTATGCCACCACACGCAGCTAATCTGAAAAATTTTTTTGCAGACATGGGGTCTTGCTATGGTGCCCAGGCTGGTCTTGAACCGCTGGCCTCAGATGATCTTCCCACCTCAGCTTTCCATAGTGCTGGCATGTGCCACCACACCCAGAACATAGTTCATACTGAGTAGACTCTCTGTTCTTCATTTTTCTCATGTGTAAAGTGGTATCTATTTTATAGGGCTTCACTGGGACTCTTAATCGGGTTTGTGGAGCCCAGGTTTACACTGTATGCCCTTCAGATGGAATCTGTGTACCCCAGGTCACTGCCACTCATTTTGATTCCTTGGGTTTCAGTTACTTGGTGAAGCACCTCCACTCCAGTTTATTCATCACTCAGCCCTCATTTCGCTTGGAAAAAATACTCTGCCCTTACTGAACTATGGCTCAGGGATCATCCCTTCTAAGAGGAACTAGAATCTGTGCCACTCTTGAAAGAAGAGTTAGGCTGAGTGAGTGAAGATGAGAAGAGGAGAGATTTTGCTCATTATAAGCAACACCATCACTAGCCATGAGTTAACCAAAACAGGAACGAGCTGCCCTTCTAGAGAGAAGCTTCCCATCACCGGAACGGTCCTTGAAGAGGCTGCCTGATTCAGCCCTCACCCAGCAGGTATTTATGAAGCCTGAACTCTACACGAGGATCTGTGCCAACTGCTACAGACACAGCAGGGAAGAAAACAGGCATCCTCTTGGCCCTTTTGAATTTTATCTTTACAAAGAGCTTCTCAAGCGGTCCAGCTACCATTTGCCAGGCTCTGACTTAAATCTCACAGGTGCAGCTCCTCCAAGGCTGGGCCCTGGGAATTTCTTTTTCAGCAACAGCCCCCATTAATTCTGATACAGGATAAGTTTGGGAACCTTTGAAAGGGGGTGGTCACCTACCAGACAGGCTGCTGGGAAGGGGATTTCTGCACTGAGCAGAAGACTAGATTTGAAGACCTCAAAACTCCCAACCTGAATAGAAGCTATTTATACTATGCCAATGATGAGTTTTCTTAACATCCTCATCAAGAGCATCCCCATACTTGTTCTTCGTTCACTTGTGCCATCCATGTGTGCATGGACAGCTGCCGTGTGAGCAGAGTCAGTTTCCGCAGTGCTGTTCCTGCTAGGTGAACTTGGTCCAGGCACTGAAACACTGACTGGTTTCCACGCATCATCAAAGAAACACAATGACGCCACGAGGTGGGCAGTGTGCTTATTTCTGTCTTTCGGAAGGGAAAGTCAGGTGTAGAGAGAGCAAGTCACATGTCAAGGTCAAGAAATCTCAGAGCAGGGGATTGCATTCCCACCTCTAAGTTACAAAAGCTCATGTTTTCGTACCTACACTCACGGTTAGAACAATCTGCAAAGCATTTTTCTCCCCAAGGGAGCAGCTACAGCAGGCACCACCATGAGGCAGACTCTAAAAAACACAGAGAGGAAGGGGAGAAACGGTGGTCAAGGTGTACATGCCCAGCCCACCTGTTCCTGTCTGCACTGCCACCTGAGGGTGCAGGCAGAAGCCCAGGACCCCCTGCAGAACCCTCTGGTGCCCACTGGGATGCTCTGAGTTTTATTTCCTTTGGCGTTAATCCCAGTACACTGAGCTGAGAGCACATCCTACCCAGGGCACCTCGGGAGCATATGTAAGGAAGGCCCAAGAACCAGAAAAGAGTATCCAATCCAATAAAGGTCCAGATAATGATTCCATCTGCCAAGATCCAAGAGCAAGTCTACTCTCCCCAACCCCCAAGACATCCCCCAAAGGCGCACAATAACTTAATTTACAGTTCAAAACTTCAGTTCAGTCTGAAATAATGATTTTTCTCTTCTTCCTTCCGTGATCTTTGGTCTCTGGAAATGGGAAAAACTAAAAAAGGAACGCAGAGCTGCTGGGCTCTCCTCCAAGGCTGCTTTCCCACACTGACTCCCAGGACACACGGCTGCCGTCACCTCTCAGATGAGGCCTCCACGAGGGAGAGAGCTGGCAGCCCAGCTACAACCTCCACCCACGAACATTTTAGATCTTTTTTTTTTTTTTTAAACAAAACAAAACAAAAAAAAACAATTGTTGACATCTTTTAGAAACTTCACTCGCAGACATTCCTCTGACTTATCAACAGTCTCTAGGAGCAGTTGTTTAACTTGTTAATAATTTCTCCAAAATGCTGACAGGCGGGGTCGTAGAATAAGCACTTGCATGTAGGATAAGGCCGACACTTAAGTTCTGGCTTTTTCAGTTATTAACTGTGCCACGTGGGTCAGACAACTCAATTTCCAAACTTTCATTTTTGCTTTCTTAACAGTGGACAATAGTAAAATTTACACTGCTATCATAACATTGTTCTGACAGTAAAAACAACTGTTAAATTGTGAAATAACTGTCCAACGTTGAATAAGTATTATCACCATGACCAACAATTTCTTGGTTTTAAGTAGTTACTGCTTAATTCTCTTTCCCTCTTATAGAATTTGTTTTTGTTTTTGAGATGGAATCTCTCTCTGTCACCCAGGCAGGAGTGTAGTGGTGTAATCTTGGCTCACTGCAACCTCCACCTCCTGGGTTCAAACGATTCTCCTGCCTCAGCCTCCCCAGTAACTGGGATTATAGGCATGCACCACCACATCCCTCTAATTTTTTTATTTTTTAGCAGAGACAGGGTTTCTCCACGTTGGCCTGGCTGGTCTTGAACTCCTGACCTCAGATGATCTTCCCACCTTGGCCTCCCAAAGTGCTAGGATTACAGGCATGAGCCACCATGCCCGGTACCCCTTGTAGTATTCCTGAAATTACATTATTACATAAGGATATTTTACTTTTCCAAGAGGCTGGACTTTACACAAACCTTATTCTCTGAGACAGAATCTGAGAGGTGAAAGCTGCTGAGAGAGGCCCTCCTTGCATGGTGAAGTGGTCAGGAAGCTTAAGCATACAATCTGTTTATATTCTTT
>NW_016107632.1:261052-272799 GCF_001604975.1 Cebus imitator
GGCCCAGCTAATTTTTTGTAGTTTTAGTAGAGACGGAGTTTCGCCATGTTGACCAGGATGGTCTCGATCTCTTGACCTCGTGATCCACCTGCCTCGGCCTCCCAAAGTGCTGGGATTACGGGCGTGAGCCACCGCGCCCGGCAATCTGTTTACATTCTTAAGGCTGATCCTTGGGCAGATTATAAAGATGTAGTAATTCTTGTTGAATGAAGAATAATGTGGATAAAATTCAAGCCAGAGGTTACTAACAGGATAAAGGTATACTGGCCTGGCCCTGTTAGCTATAAGGTTAACGAAACCCATGTTTCAAAGCTCTCTGTCAACATCATGAGATAAGTCATTCATCTATTCAACAAACATTTACTGCATATATATCAGAGTCTAGCACCATGCAGGGCTGAGGCGGTCCCTTCCCTCAGTGGAGCTTACAGTTTGTTTGTTTGAGATGGAGTCTCACTGTCACTCAGGCCAGAGTGCAGTGGTGTGAACTCAGCTCTATGCAACCTCCGCCTCAAGGGTTCAAGTAATTCTCCTGCGTCAGACTCCCAAGTAATTGGGATTACAGGTGCCTGCCAACACGCCTAGCCAATTTTTGTATTTTTAGTAGAGACGAGGTTTCACCATTGTTGGCCAGGGTAGTCTCAAACAAACTCCTGACCTCAGGTGATCCACCCGCCTCGGCCTCCCAAAGTCCTGGGATTAAAGGCGTAAGCCACCGTGCCCGGCTGAGCTTACAGTCTGACCTTGTGGTAAAGGCAAGAGAAAGGGGGTTTCTGCAGGAAGAACAGGCCAGAGGAACCACCGGAGGGAGCAGGTGGGTAGAAGCGCCCTGCTGTAAGACACCCGGGCACCGGCTGCACAGAGGCAAGGGGAATAGCATCCCTTTGAATGACACAACAGTGTTGAGAACAGGGGCTGATGTGGCCAGAATTGTGCGTTTTGTGTGTTTGTTTTTCTGAGACAGAGTCTTACTCTGTCACACAGGCTGGAGTCCAGTGGGACCATCTCGGCTCATTGCAACCTCCACCTCCCAGCTTCAAACAATTCTCCTGCCTCAGCCTCCAGAGTAGCTGGAACTACAGGCATGCAACACCACACCCAGCTAATTTTTGTATTTTTAGTAGAGATGGGGTTTCATCATGTTGGCCAGGCTGGTCTCGAAGTCCTGACCTCAGTCTTGGCCTCCCAAAGTGCTGGGCTTGTAGGCATGAGCCACCACACCCGGCCCAGAATTGTGTTTTGAAGAGAACATCCTTGCTGCTACATGGAGTAGGATCAGGAATGATTTGAGGGATGGAAATCAAACATTTACTTTTCATTCTTTCTTTTAAAGATATTCCATTACGGATACAGAAGCCCAGAGATGAGGGGAGAGGTAAGGGCTGGAGGCAGGAGTCATGGTCAGCAACTTCTTCCGAGGGCCTTGTGTGCAGTTCACATGCAGGGGCCCAGGGCCAAACCAGGAGCGCGAGGCGAGAGTGCTTGCCTCCCCTGTGATCTACGTAAGAACTTGAGCCTGGACGGAATGGGGACGGCGGGCCCTGCAGCTCTGGTAACGCCAGCACATCCCAGCACACAACCACCCAGAACTCTCTTCCTGCTTGCTGAACAGGATTGTCGAAATGGCAACACTTTGGCCTGTGTTAAGAGCCAATCCGGCTCTGCCAAAGAGGCGGTGAAGGTGAATTCAAGATATGACTGTGGTGTGTGTCTTAGGGATGAAGAAGAGGTGCCGCTGGGTGTAGGGTAAGTCCTTCGGGGGCAGGTGAGCTGCACTGCTGACACAAAGGCAGGTGCGGCACAGGGAGGAAGAGGAGGGACAGGCTGGGCAGAGCGGGTGGATGTAGGAAGGGCTCAGGTAAGAACACTCGGGCATACTCCGGAGCTGGTGTGGGGAAAGGAATGGAATAATAAAACCACCACATTCAGCCATAAAAAGCGGCACAGTACCAACAGATGCTGAAACCTGGCTGAACCTCGGAAACTTTATGCCAAGTGCAACGTGCCAGACACAAAGCGCCACTTATCACGTGATTCCTTTTATGTGATATATCCACAATTGCCAAATTCATGGACACAGAAAGCAGATTGGTGGCTAATGGAGGCCAGGAAGAGGGGGGTGTGGGATGGTTATTTGGTGCTTTTGGGGTGTTTTCCTGGGGTGATAAAAACATCTTGAAACTAGAGACGGTGAGTGGTCGGTTGCACAACATTGTGAAAATGCTAAATGCCACTGGGTCGCACCTTTTAAAATGGTTAGCTACTTCACAGTATGTGAATTTCACCTCCATAGAAAATAATGAAACTAACATGAAAGTAGTACTTGGAGGTAATGCATATGTCAAGTAGCTCGATTTGGTCATTCCACAATGTACACAAATATCAAAGCATCGGCTTGTATACTTTAGGTATATACAATTGTATTTGTTAATTAAACAATAAATTAAGAAAAGGAAGTCATACTTGGTATATGCCGATAATATTCTCATAGAGTTTATTCTATTTAATCTTTACCACAAATGCCGGGGCTCCAGGACCCAGTCCTCAGAGCTCTGCTGCTCTCTGTCCACCCTGGGGCCTTGGCTGTCCCCTCTGGGCCACCGATCAACTCATCTCAGACTTTAAGGTGTCCCAGATTGAACCCTTGTTTTTCCCCTCACACCTGCTCCCCTCAGCATTGCCCATGTCAGTCAACGGCAGTCCATTCTCTCCCTTAAGCCAGAAAACCATGGTGTCATCCTCCCTGCCTTCCCAACTTTACTGAAGTACCATACAATTCAATGAATTCACCCCACCCTCTGGCTTTTTTTTCTTTTTTTGAGATGGAGACTTGCTCTGTCACCCAGAGCAAGTACCACCCAGGCTGGAAAGTAGTAACACAGCCTCGACCCACTGCAACCTCCGCCTCCCAGCTTTAAGCAATTCTCCTGCCTCAGCCTCCCAAGTAGCTAGGACTACAGGTGCGTGCCACCATGCCCTGCTAAGTTTTTTTTATTTTTAGTAGAGACAAGGTTTCACCCTGTTAGCCAGGATGGTCTCGATCTCTTGACCTTGTGATCCACCTGCCTCGGCCTCCCAATAATTGACTCATTTTAAGTGCAGTTCAGCAAATGTTAGTAACCGGTGCAGTCTTGTAACCACCACTACCATCAAGAAACACAACTGTTACAAGGACCTAAAGATTTCTTGTGCTCTTTTTAGGTCCAGCCATTTCCCCAAACACCCGCTCCAGGCAACCACTGATTTTCTTTCTGTCACTGCAGTTTAGCTTATTCTAGAATTTCATATAAATAGAATTATAATCATATAGCATGTAGTTTTTCCTGCTTGACTTCTTGTACTTGGTATGATGTTTTTGAAATCCAGCCAAGTGTTATGTGTATTAATACTGCCTTCCTTTTTATTGCTGAGTGGTATTTCCAAGTATGGATATACCGTAATTTGAGTGGAATCAAGACTTCTGTTTTCCCTAAGTTAAGCCTGAGATCCAGGCTGCTTGAGATCCAAGCTACAGATTTCCCTATCATAGGGACATGAATAGTATTTTAAAATGTGAGCTCATTTAAAGGAGACACAAGTACGGGGCTCGCCAAGGCTTAGCTGTTGAGCAAAGGAGGAAGGGAATACAGAAAAGGAGTCTCCCTGGACGTGGCTGCACAGAGCTCCCCCAGGATAACAGCAGAAGTGAACTCTGTGGTATTGTATTAACATAAAGGGGAGGCGAGGGGAAATCCACAGGTGCGGGTTTTAGATTATCAACATAGATTTTTCTAGATTTAAATTTGCAATCAAGCGCTCCAACTGCAAAGATGGTATATGCTGCCAATTCATTACAGCTACCACCGCATTTCACTTACAAGACAAGATGCTCTGTCTATGGTGAGACTCACAATTGGCTTCCTTAACATCCTCAGTGAAGAACCAAGGTTTCTGAACCATTCTCAACTCTGGGTTAGGCTGCCTGGTATATATGCTTCAAGGAGAGCAATCAAGTGCCAGTCTTTCGCCACTGAAATAATATGCTGGCCAAGCCAGCCCATTTTCAAAACAAAGCTGAGCCCCCAACCCACATTCCTGGCTGCCAGTGCCCTGAAACTGCCCACAAAGAAGACTGTACCCCTCATGTTTATAAATAGTCCGCTATGTCTAAGGGAGCTCCTGCAGTGAGGATGAGGCTTTCATACTTTTTTTGATGAGTCTTTCTCTGTCACCTACATTGGAGTGCAGTGGCACAATCTCGGTTCACTGCAACCCCCACCTCATGGGTTCCAGTGATTCTACTGCCTCAGCCTCCCAAGTAGCTGGGACTATAGGAACCCGCCATCACACCTGGCTAATTTTTGTATTTTTAGTTGAGATGGGGTTTTGCCATGTTGGCCAGGCTGCTCTCGAACTCCTGACCTGAAATGATCTGCCCTCCTTGGCCTCCCAAAGTGTTGGGATTATAGGCATGAGCCACCATGGCTGGCCAAGCCTTTTGTACTTGAATGAGTTGCAAAGGCCTGTAGGATATTTTGGACCGAACTTCTCATTTGAATGATGAGAAAAAGAACATTAGAACTCCAATATAAAGAGGAGATCCCAATATGGTTAAAAATATTACACCTGAGGTCGGGCGCTGTGGCTCACGCTAAATCCCAGCACTTTGGAAGGCTGAGGTGGGCAGATCACCTGAGGTGAGGAGATCGAGACCATCCTGGCTAACATGGTGAAACCTCATCTCTACTAAAACTACACAAAATTAGCCAAGTGTCGTGGTGAGCGCCTGTAATCCCAGCTACGCAGGAGCTGAGGCAAGGGAATTGCTTGAATCTGGAAGGTGGAGGTTGCAGTGAACCAAGACTGCACTACTGCACTCCAGCCAGGGTGACAGAGCAAGACTCTGTCTCAAAAAATAATAATGACAATAATTAAAAATTCCACCTAGGAAAAAACCTTAAAAATCATCTAGTCCAACCTTTTCATCATATAACTGATGAAACTGACTTGCTGTGAGGAGAAATGATATTCCCAAGATCAAACAAATGAGGAAAGGCCAGAACCCTTGTTTCTTAACAAAACTGTCCTTATTGTAATATTGGGGTTCAGGGGTTCAGGGTGCCCTCAGCTCCCCTGAGAGGACCTTTCTCCAGGTTCTTGGTCTCCTGTCCTTTCAAGAATGAGAGAGGGGACCACGGTGCAGTGCGAAGTTAAATGCCGGACTCAAAAGTGTTTGTAGAAAGTGATTTATTTAAAGAGAGACAGGAAAAGGAGATGGAGAGAGAAAGAAACAGCTAACTCTCACACTGAGTGCGGGAATCCAAAAAGATGGAATCCAGGAGAGAAAAGCAGCTTCCACGAGAGTCTTAGGGAATAGAGAGAGATGGAGTTTAGGAGAAGGCAGGCGAAGGCGACTCAAGAAGGAAAATCCAGGAGAGAGAAAAACAGCTTCCACGAAAGGAGTGTTCATGGAAGGGGACTCAAACATGAAGAACAAAGGGGTGTGGAAGAAGGGGACTTTTAACCTGGGAGGAGCGGTAACCTTCTTTAAGACCCCTGGCCAATGAAAGGAGTTCCTTAGACCTTCCGCTGGAGTGACTGACTGTTAGTTTCTTCCCATGCCCACAAAATTCAAAAATAAGGGAAATTCTTGCCCTTAAAACTACGTCCCCTCGTGGACCCAGAAAGAGAACACAATCCCTCATTATCACAGTTGCACAGTTATCAGCCTGGGAATGATGACTGCTGAAACTCATTGCTAGAATGGGGCGTCTGGATGGCTCCCGGATTTGTTTAAGCCATGACACAAGACCCTTCTCATCCAACACCTCCAAATGCTGAAGAGCACACACTCCATGTAAGCCTTGGGGTAAGGCAGGGCAGGGCTCTGTCAGCAAAGCCAGGACAGACACAGCCTGCTGATCTCCCTCTTGCCACTGTCCTCTTCAGAGAGAATTCTCCCTCAGCAAGCCAAGGACAACTCAGCTACAACGGCCAACCAAAACTACCCACCACTGGCATGGCGTCAAATCGCCAGGAATCCCAATGCGTAAGACCTTGCCTTTTAATAGTTTTGATACCCTTTCCGATGGAGGCATCCAAGTTCAGGGTAGAAAACAATTTTGTCTAGCAAAGTTTGAGAGACGGGGGTGGGCAGCAGTGGGAGAGAACAAGAGGGAGCACAGTTGCCTATGTGCACATAGGTGACCACTAAGAAAAGAATGCTCGGCTGCCAAAAAAAATATTTTATTTCAATAGGTTTTTGGAAAACAGGTGGTGTTTGGTTATATGAGTATGATCTTCAGCGGTGATTTCTGAGATTCTGGTGCACCCATCACCTGAGCAGGATACACTGTACCCCATTAGTCTTTCATCCCTCATCACCTTAAACCCTTTCCCCTGAGTCCCCAAAGTCCACCGCATCATTCTTATGCCTTTGCATCCTCACAGCTCAGCTCTCACTTATGAGTGAGAACATACAATGTTTGGTTTGCCATTCCTGAGTTACTTCACTGAGAATAATGGTCTCCGATGTCACCCAGGTTCCTCTTCACAAGGAGCCAGTGACTGTACTCCAGCCCGATTTGCTCACTTTGTTTATTCATCCACTGGTTATTTATTGAGAGGTGACTGTATGTCAGGCACTGTTCTAGGCTCCAAATTCTTGTCCTGTTAGCACTTTCATTCCAGTGCAAGAGCCAGACCACAAATAAATACAAAATGAAATGCTGAGTGGTGACAAGAGATGCTACAGAAAGGAAAGCAGATAAAGGGACACAGCAAGGGTGCAGGGTGGGTGGTCTACACAGAAGCCTGAAAGAGGGGCTTGAGGAAACACAGCTGAGGCGACATTTGAGGAGAAAGGACCCTTCCCTTGCTCAGAGCAATGCCAGCAAAAGAAGAAAGAGTGGCAGAGAAGGCAGAGGTGGCGGCTTTTCCTCCAGGAAAGGGCCTATGGCAGGCCTGGTACGCCTGTCCCAGGTGAGCTGGCCACATAAAGAGGCTATTGTCACATGCTCAGTCTGGAAAAGGTCACTGGTTTAGTAGCAAGTGGCAGGGCAGGACTGCCTGGGGGACATCTGTTCCTTATTTAGGGCTCAAGGCCACTTGAGAATGAATCAGTGAGGGAGGCCATGTGGTAGAGATGTCAGAAGAGCACTTCAGCACCATCAAAGGCACCGAGAGGAAATGTCTATCTTGGGTACACAGAGAGGACTGCATAGAGACAACACGCTCCCTTAGCTCAGAGGTCTAGACATTTAAATAGGACCCCTTGAAAATAGCTGAAGGATTTCCATCCTTTTCCCTAGTCCAAATTGTTACAATTTTAATTAATGCATATTATAGCTTACAAAATGATCACTTCCTTTACTTCAAGAAATGAAATCTGCACAATCCACTATCCATGGCTTGCCAAAGGCCCGGCAGAGAGGAGTTAGCATGATGGAGGACTGTCTGAAAGGCAGCAAGGAACCACAGAATGCTGTGTGCTTGAGCCAGACCGCCCTGGCCCGCCTTCCAGCTTTCCCGCAAGGAAACTGAATAGACAGAGGCAAGCCAACTGCATCATCACTACAGAAAGGTTTGTAATCCTTTTATAGCTGAGACCTCGAAAGGTTGTTTCACTAATTTCTTAACTTGGACAGCTACATACTTCAGTCCGCTCTCCCAGGGAGCAACCAAAACTACCCGCCACTGGTAATAAGAGTTTATAAAGCTGCCGACAGTATGTAGTCAGCTACAGTCAAGGAGACAGTGGTTCACTTTGATCACTGAAAAGCCAGGTCCTATGCATGCACCGTGATTTGGAGTATGTCTGACCGACAGTCTGTGGCAGTCCGTATTCATGGTCTCTGTGTCCATCTGTCTCTCTTTCCCGGCTCCTCATTTTTCCTTTTACTTGGTTATGGCTAAACTCACCTAAAAGTGGACTTTGTCCCAACCTCCAGTTTCTATGATTGTTTTGCTTCCTAGAGACCTCTCAAAGTTTTTCTCATAAGAGATTTCTAATACAATCTCTTCTGAAAAATTAAAAAAACTCAGTTATTTATCTTTTTCCTACTGCATTTTGAACATCTATCAGAGGCTGTTTTATTTGAATGTCTAATCAATACACAGAATTAAGCAACTGAGATAACACAAAGTATTAGATTCACGAATATCAGGGCTCATGACTCAGTGTCGAGTCATTATTAGGTAAGGCAGAGAGAAACCCAGGCCCAGCAATGCCACTCTCTAATTCCTTGCTCCATGGAAAAGAGTTCGGGCCCTGATTTAACACACAAGGTCTCTGAGCTGTATGTGCGTCACTGCTTACACTAAAGGCAGCTATGTTGATCAAGAACTATCTCAATTTTACATTCCAACAATTACAGAGTTTCTGTGCTATTTTCTAAGGGGTGCATGTCCTATAAGCCCATTAATTACAGATTTGTTTCCCACAGTAATCCTAGTCCAGGTATGTGTTAGTCCATTCTCGCTTTGTTATAAAGAAACGCCTGAGACTAGGTAAATTATTAAAAAAAAAAAAAAAGAGGTTGAATTGGCTCATGGTTCCACAGCCTGTACAGGAAGCATGGCAGCATCTGCTTCTGGGGAGGCCTCAGGGAACATACAGTCACGGTGGAAGGAAAAGTGGGAACAGACACGTCTCACATGATGGGAGCAGTAGAAGGGTGGGGGGAGGGGCCACACACTTTGAAACAGCCACCTCTCGTGAGAACTCTATCACCAGAACAGCAGAAAAGAGATAGTGCTAAACCATTTAGGAATAATCCACCCCCATTACCCAGTAACCTCCTACCAGGCCCTAACTCCAACACTGGGGATTACAAGCCGGTATGTAATCCACTTAGCCAACGTATTACAATTTCAATTAATGGATACTATAGCTTACAAAACGCTCATTTCCTTCAAGAAAGGAACCCTGCACAATCTACAATCTATGGCTTGCCAAAGGCCCGGTGGAGAGGTGTTACCATGACAGAGGACTGTTTCAAGGAGTCAGGGAACCATTCTATCTATTGAGCGGGGACACAGATCCAAACCATATCAAGATACATAACGCTAAAAGCAATCCACAGATAAGGACTCTCTCCTAGTAAATACTATTAATGTATTAATATGTGTGTTTGACAGGTTTCTCACTGGGTTTAAGACTTGACCCAGGTCACCTTTCTTTCTTTCCTGGGTCCATAAGGGAGGGAATAGATTGAGGCTTTGTTGCCAATGCTCCCTTTTTGCCGGGGATGTTTATATATTAACTGACGTGCAGGGTATACAGAAAGCTCACTCGAAACAGCAGTCTGGGATGTCCACACACTGCTGTGTCCACCAACAGGGCTGGGTACTTACCAAGAGTGAGTTATGTTTGTTCCCAAATCTGTTTATGTCAGATCTTGTTGTTGCCATTAAGAACTCCAAGTTGGGCCGGGCGAGGTGGCTCCTGCCTGTAATCCCAGCACTTTGGGAGGCCAAGGCAGATGGACCACGAGGTCAAGAGATCGAGACTATCCTGGCCCACATGGTAAAACCTCATCTCCACTAAAAAGAGTAAAAAATTAGCTGGGTGTGGTGGCACACTGGAAAGGATAGTAGAAGTCTCCTTGGAGTCTACATTCCTGCACTTGAGGAGTGAGTCTGTATACTAACTTTGCTTTGAATAACTGGTATTGGGAACTGCATTGTGGGTATAGGGACTGCAAGAAACATGACACATAACTCTAATTGGTGGCCCCTCAGAGACAAGACTGTGACTCCAAAGTATGCCTACTCACAGCCATTCTCTCATCACACAGCAGTGATTTGTTTGTACATTTTCTCCATATTCTGTGGTCAGCTTTGCGGCTGGCTGAGCAATTAGAGGTAGCATTGGAAACAAGGAACAAGAGGTCTGTGTTCCAGGCTAGGCCCACTTGCTCTTAGATCTGGACCTCCACTCTTGCAAAATAAGATTATTAGTGTTTCCTCAGAACAACCCCAAAGGTTCTCAGAGTTCTGATGGTCCAGGATTCCGTGGCTGCCAATTACTTCACAGCTGTTGAGCTGCTGAAGACCTAGACACAATCACCAACCCCATCTGTATCGAGAATCTTCCGAATGATCTAATGACTCTGACCTATTGTGTTTGCTGAATCAATACTCCCCAATTTGGGGTACTGTGAATTTTTCTCAGAGATAGGGAGATTTTGGACATATTATTATTTTTGAGACAGAGTGTGTGTCTCTGTTGCCTTGGCTGGAGTGCAGTGGCACAATCTTGGCTCACTACAACCTCTGCGTCCCTGTAGACTCTGCCTCCCTGGTTTAAGTGATTCTCATGACTCAGTCTCCCGAGTAGCTGGGATTATAGGCATGTGTCACCATGCTCGCTTGATATTTTGTATCTTTAGTAGAGATGGGGTTTCATCATGTTGGCCAGGCTGGTCTCAGACTCCTGACCTCCTGATTTGCCCAGCTCGGCCACCCAAAGTGCTGGGGTCATAGGTGTGAACCACCGTGCCGGCCCATTATTGTTTTAATAGTTTTTGAAACATAAAGTTTTTGGCTTGCCTGTGGCTTCTACAGCTATGCCTCATCAATGTATAAAGCAAGCCTAACCAGGCATGGTGGCTCACACCTGTAAGCTTAGCACTTTGCGAGGCCGAGGCGGGCGGATCACGAGGTCAAGAGATCGAGACCATCCTGGCCAGCATGGTGAAACCCCATTTCTACTAAAGATACAAAAAAATCAAACGGGCATGGTGACACATGCCTATAATCCCAGCTACTCAGGAGGCTGAGTCATGAGAATCATGACTCTACTAAAAATACAAAAATTAGCTGGGCGTGGTGGCGTGCGCCTGTAGTCCCCGCTACTCAAGAGGCTTAAGCAGGAGAATTGCTTGAACTCAGGAGGCGGAGGTTGCAGTGAGCCGAGATCGTGCCATGGCACTCCAGCGTGGCACCTGGCAACAGAGTGAGACTCTGTCTCAAAAAAACAAAAAGAAAGAAAGAAACCTAAACATCTTGTAAAGTCCTTTTTGCTTTCTGCCTTTGTGCTTGATCTTTTCCATTTCAATTAACTTTCTACTGAAGTGTCATTGAAGGCAAGTCATCACAGAAATGGCAGAGCCTGTTGTAAATGCAACCTTTTAGCTCCTGAGAGATTCTAACTCCATTCCACTTACACAGTTTTTGAGTGAAAGTGACCCAGTAACTTAGGTGTAAGTCTCCTCATGACACCAGTATAGCATCACTGAAGATTTAAGAACAAACATACTTAATATATCTAACAACCTTTCTGAATGTAATTTTTATTTATTTATTTTTATTTTTATTTTTTTTTTTTTTGAGACGGAGTCTCACTCTTTTGCCCAGGCTGGGTGGAACGCAGTTGCGTGATCTCTGCTAACTGAAATGTCTGCCTCCCGGTGCAAGCAATTCTCGCGTTTCAGCCTCCCAAGTAGCTGGGACTACAGGCACCTGCCACCACAAGTGGCTCTATTTTATTTATTTATTTATTTATTTATTTTTATTTTTATTCGAGATGGGGTTTCACCATATTGGCCAGGCTAGTTTCGAACTCCTGACCTCAGGTGATCCACCTGCCCACCTCGGCCTCCCGAAGTGCTGAGATTACAGGCATGAGCCACTGTACCTGGTCTAATTTTTATTACTTAATTCAATAAACATTTAATAAACATCTACGAAGTATAAAGGATAGTCCTAATTAAACAAAAAACATGAATAAGATATAATTGATGACCTCAAATCATTACAAATAAGTA
>NW_016107632.1:272864-325849 GCF_001604975.1 Cebus imitator
TTTTGCGAAGCCAGCACCTTACAAGGGATGTTAGCACTTGTGTTGGGTCTTTAAGGACAAGTAAGCATTTATTGGGCAGAGTGGGAGGTGGAAGGCCTTCCAGGCTGAGGAGAGACCCTGAGCACAGTAACTGTGACAGAGAAATGTAAGGTGAAGGGGAGGCTGTGTATGCATATGGAAAAGGGCACAATCTTAGTTTCAGATCCCAGCTTACCTACTGGCCAAGTAGCATCTTTTACCCTCTGAGCTTTGGTTTGCTCTTATAAAATGAAGCTATTAAAACCTACCTGGAGCTTTTTGTAAAGACTACAGATCATATCTATAAAGCATCTAACTTGCTGCTGGATACTTCAGATTTATTTAATAAATGAGATGTACCTTTCTACTGTCAGTAGGAACTAAATCCAGAAGGGAAGAGTTGGGTGAGGCTGTGGATACCTGAGTCTGGTCTTGACTTGAATGCAGAGGTGAGCAGGCATTACATATGCTAAACACGAGAACATGAAAATAATCCTTGCCCTCCTTAACCATTAGGGTCTATCGGAATCACAAGAGCAAAAACAATAAACAGAAACGTCCACTAGATACCAGGTAAGGTATAGGGCATTTAAAACATCGCTTCACTTAAGGCTTCCAATAACCTTATAAGAGAGGTATTTTTTTCTTTATTTCTTCTAAAACAAAAACCAAAACAAAAATGTGTGTAGAACGTGCAGGCTTCTTACATAGTTATACATGTGCCCTGGTGGTTTGCTGCCATACTGACCTGTCCTCTAAGTTCCCTCCCCTCACCCCTCAGCCTCCAGCAGGCCCTGGTGTGTGTGGTTCCCCTCTCTGTGTCCATGTGTTCTCAATGTGAAGATAGGTATTTTTACTTTCCATTTAACAGAACAAAAACTGAGGCACAGAGACAGTGAAGTCCCTTGTTGTCGTGCTGCTAATAGGTTGTAGAGCTGAGATTCAAACTGGGTTTTCTTCCCTCCAAATGCACAGGCCTCAGGCAATGTTTAGCATCTGCTCTCAATGTGGATCGAGGGGCATGATCCATGGTTAAAGTCTTTTACAGGGCAGTGAACAGTACAGTCAAACAAAGCTCCTTCTCTCTCTCTCTCTCTTTTTTTTTTTTTTTTTTTTTTTTTTTTTTTTTTTTTTTTTTTTTTTTTTTTTTTTACATTTCAGAGTTTGGCAGAGGTCTGAATTGTGAAATAACGGAATCCAACCTTCTCAGAGTTATCACTTCCAGAGAATCCACCTTGCTACATTTACCTGGTATTTACATTGCACTGCCAGGCCAGACAGCCCAATTCATACCCCCAATAGCACCCAAGAACAATACAGGTAAGTTCTTGCTCTGTAAGCTGGTTCATGGTGGCTCTGAGCCTAGGCAACGGGCGGGTAAATGGATGGCCATTGGGAAGTGCTAGAGAATCTTATCCTGCACAAAGTGGCCAAGCCCCACAACTTTGCTACACACAGTGGGAAGACAGCTACCTCTGGACATTCCCCTGGGATCTTTGAGCACATGGCATGATGCTCGGGTGCTTACATACCTTCAAGCTAACTGTAGCAGGCAGAGGATGAGAGGAAATGTTTAAAAAAGGCAAAATAAAATTTCCTCCTCTATAAAGCCTTCCTCAGTTTTGTGGGCCAAATTTAGCTCTCCTGCTGAGCTTCCAATGCTTCTGGACTATGTCTTCATTATGATAATTATCTTTAACAGTGACAGGCATCAGCATCTTCTGGGGAGGTTTTAAAAATACAGATCTAGGTACCTGGTACCCATCTTGGAAGATTCTGATTTGCTAAATTCCTAACTCTGGGCTGGGCCAGCAAATTCGTATTTCTAAAGAGCTTCCTGGGCAGTTTGGTGTCTGATACCATAGAGAATAATAAATCATGGAAAACAAAATTCTGGCATAAAAACACATAAAATGCTATGTAAAAATTAGGTATGTATATATGCACATATCTGTGTATATATGTGTGTGTAACAGAAATAGATGAGTAGGCAAGAACATAAAGCAGATCTTGAGTCAATAAAGGAAACTGGTAAGATAGCACAAATTCTGAGAGCTAAGCAAGCTAAAGGCAGTATCTAAACTGGGGAGCCTGCCTACCACTTGCAGAATTAAGCATTGGTTTTAATGGGATAAACATAGGAAAAGGAGATACAGACCAGGATTACACATAAACACCCCAGAGAAGAAAGCACAAAGACAGGATCCCCCAGAAGTGATAACCTTGATGGGTAAAGGAGGAGCCAGACCTATTCCTATCTCTCCTTGGGTCTGGGTAAAAAAACAGTGATCTCCACTGACAATTCTTAATTCAAGGCTGATTCTCGGGTAGTTTGGGGCCAGAATCATAGCTACCTTATTGGTCTAAAAGCTAACAATCTTGTAGCCGGGCAGAAGCAAATACAAATCCTATCTAGAGGATTGTATTTTAAAATCTGACCTCAAAACCAAATTTCCAAGGACATGAACTTACAACGACAACAAAAACTGCAGAAGTAACAATGAATTCAACCCCAGAATACTGATAAAATCATTATCTACAGAACATAAGGAAAGTCTGTTTAATATATTTAAAGAAATAACAGGAAGTAGGTGGTGGTTTTAAAATATGTCTTCAAGATTGCTGGAGCATAGGAGTTGGAGTTTCCAGTGAGCTATGATTTTGTCACAGTGTTCCAGCCTGGGCCACAGACCAAGAGCCTGTCTCTAAAAACCAGACAAACAAATAAAATACATCTCTCAACTCTTTCTCTTTCTTCCCTTTAAAGGGCAGAGATTCCCTCCCATTGAATTATTTGTTTCAGTGACTCATTTCTAATGAATACCACGAGACAGAAGTGATACTATGGGATGTGTGAATTTAGGTAGTAAAAAGGGTATTATGTCCCACGCCTGGCGCACACACACACACTCTCTCTTTCCCTTATTGTTTACTCTCTTTGGGAGAAGCCATGTTGTAAGGAGTCTCAGGATGCCCTACGGAGAGGCCCAGATACAGGAAAAATGAAGCCCCTGGCCTATAAGCAGGAACCAACTTGCCAGCTACGTGAGCGAGCCACCTTACAAGTCACTTATCCATCCCATGATGATGTGTGCCTGCAGCTGCACGAGAGATTCCAAATGACATTTGCCTAGCTGAGCTCCTCCTGGATTTCTGTCTAACAGAAACCATGAAATATAAAAAATCCACTTATTTTAAGCCACGAAGTTTTATGGTAATTTATTACGCATGAATAGGTAACTACACACAGTATAAAACTTTATGACAAAAGAACAAGAAAACTGTCAAAAATGACCAGGTATATTTGAAAAGGAACCACATAAATGTTGCAGAAGTAAAAAATGACTGGCAGCTGACCTACCAACAGAGACAATGTAAGCCTTAAGGGAGTGGAATAATACCTTTAATGTGCTGAGAGAAAATAAGTGTCAACCAAGAATTGCAGAACCAGAGAAAACACCCTTCAGGATGGCAAAATAAAGACATTTTTCAGAGAATAAAAAACAGATGCTATTAGTACCAGACACTTACACAAAGGGAAATGTTAAAAGAAATACTTCAGGAGGAAGAAAAATAATCCCAGAAGGAAGGTCTAAAATGTGAAGAACAGTGAGAAAAGAAAGCAGCAACTTTATAGATAAACATTTTAAAACATATCAATTGAGGCCAGGCGCGGTGGTTCACGCCTGTAATCCCAGCACTTTGGAAGGCTGAAGTGGATGGATCACAAGGTCAGGAGTTCGAGACCAGCCTAGTCAACATGGTGAAACCCCATTTCTGCTAAAAATACAAAAATTAGCCGGGCGTGGTGGCAGGTGCCTGTAATCCCAGCTACTTGGGAGGCTGAGGCAGGAGAATTACTTGAGCCCAGGAGGTGCAGGATGCAGTGAGCCACAATTATGCCATTGCACTCTAGTCTGGGTGACAGAGCAAGACTGTCTCAAAAACAACAACAACAACAACAACAAAACCCATACCAACTGAAAAATCAACAAGGCTATCTAATTAATGAAATTAGAACAAGAACAAAATAAAACAAGACAACTTTTAAAATACCAAGCATTTAAATCAGGAGGAGGCAATTAAACTTTCTAACATTCTTACATTGTGTTGAAGAGTTAATAATATCAGACTTGAAGTTAAATATTCGTATTAAGATTCCTGGTATATAATTTTCAATCTAGTGGGGATTATAATCACAATGAGAAAAATCTACAGTCAGTGTAAAGAAGGTTAGAAAGGAGAAATGAAGAAACCTAAAAAGTGTGACCAATCAAAAGCATAGTATCAAGTGGTGGAAATAACACCCGCCATCTTGGAAGCCACAATCTAGTAAACAGACTTAGTTTTTAGGTGAAAGATTTTCATTAGGAAATTTTTAAAAATCCAACTATATATCATTTAAAAGAAAAACTCTGAAAATAAAAACAGGGAAGAAGACATTAAAAAAAACAAATCAAAGGAAAGCTCATGAGTTTGTATTAAATACAGACAAAACACATTACCACAAGTAGTCTTCACATCATAAAAAATTGAAGTCTACTGATAAATGATAATATGAGAATTTAGCAAGTTTCTGAATATCAATATGCAAAAGTTAATCATCTTTTCACATATCATCGATGGGCAAAAAATATAGTAAGACACCATTTCAATGGCAACAAAGTATATTTGACCCTCAGGAGTACAGCTAACACAAGATGTACAAGATGTAGGGGAATATTGTAAAATGTTATTGGATGACATTAAATAACAACAAATAATAACAAATCACGGAGAGGAAGATTCATTATCACAAAGACAACAATTCTCATCAAACTGATTTATAGATAGAAAAAAATTGCAATGAAACTCCCTCTGTGTGTGTGTGTGTGTGTGTGTGTGTGTGTGTGTGTGTGTATTTTTATACATGTAAGGAACTTTAACAAACTTATCCCCAAACATATATAGTTAAAAACAGCCAAGATTGTGATAATTCATTGATGTGGTACTATATTTTTTTGAGATGGAGTCTCATTCTATCTCCCAGGCTGGAGTGCATGACCTCGGCTCACTGCAATCTCTGCCTTCCAGGTTCAAATGATTCTCCTGCCTCATCCTCCCTAGTGGCTGGGATTACAGGTGCCCATCACCATGCTCAGCTAATTTCTGTATTTTTAGTAGAGACAGCATTTCACCATGTTGACCAGGCTGGTCTCGAACTCCAGACCTCAGGTGATCACCCGCCTCATCCTCCCAAAGTGTTGGCATTACAGGTGTGAGCCATTGCACCTGCCATATATTTTTTTTAATAGTTCAATTTTTAAGTTATAAAAAAGGGAGGAGAGCAGGTGAGAAAACTAGCACTACCAGCTATCAAGACTTATTATAAAGGCATAATCATCTAAATATAATGTAGTACTGACTTAGGAATATATAAACAACCAATGGAGCTTATACATTCATATATAGGAACTTGATCTGTGACAAGAAAGTGTGGAAAACGGAATAAAAACAAATCTTGGGACAAATCATTACCGTACAAAAAGTACTCAATCCCATATGAATGAAGGAGTTACATGTGAAAGGCAAACTTTCAAAAACTTAGAATACAATAAGCAGAGTATTTTTATGACTCCATGTTTTGGTTTATTTTCATAAATTGAATCCAAAAACATGTAAGACCATAAAGAAAATGACTGATAAATTCAACTTCAGTGCAGAACTTCAGCACATCATAAGACATCATAAAAATCAGACGTGCAATAAACTGAGGGCTGATATTTGCAGCATATAAAATTGGCAACGGCTTAGTTTGCAGAACAGATAAAGAGCGGCTACAAGTCAATATGGAAAAGATAAGCAATGAAAAAAATTGGCAAAAGATATAAACAAATATTTCTCAGAAATTTAACCAGCCAATGAGCATACTAAAAATGTACAGCCCCATTAATGATGAAAACATGCAAATTAGTATCTCAGGTATCATTATTCTCGATTGGAAAAGATCTTAATATGTAAAACATTAATGAGTAAGGACTGGTTAAGATGGGTAGCAGTAAGAACTCTTCATCACTGGGGTAGGGGTGTAAACTGGAATAACCATCTTGGAAATTCACTGGCAGTCATTAATAAAGCTGACTGTGTGTATACACACACACACGCACACAAACACACATACAGTCTCTGACCTACTCCTCTGTGTAACCTCTCAGGAAAACCCTAGGAGATCCATAAACAGTTCTCATAGAAGTACTAAGAATAGCTAAAAATGGCAAACATTCAAATGTCCTGTGACAGAATAATAGATCTATTGTGACTTATTCATATGCAGCAATGAAATGAGCTCAATTTACATGATTCAACACTGATGCAGCTAACAAATTTAAGCAAAAGAAGTCAGTCACAGAAGTATTAATTTAGAATGCTTCCACTGCATAAAGTTAAAACAGGCACTATATATATATATATATATACATACATATATGTGTGTGTGTATTTGTTTATATATGTATTTTTGTTTATATATATATATATTGCTTGTGATCATGAGTGTGAAATCACAAAGTACATGGAAGTGATAAATCCAAAATCTGGTGAAATAGTTAGCTATGGAGCAAAGAGCACACAGGGCTCTAAGTGTTTGGCTGAGGATTTGTCTTAAGTTAGATGGTGGGTGCATGAATGTTAGGTTTATTATTCTTTAAACAGAATGCAAACATTATATATATTCCTTCCCAAAAAGAACATATTCCATAGATTTCACATATACCAACAAACACAAAACAACAATTGCAACAAGACAAACATGGGGGTTGTGGATGAGGGAACAACAGGCTTTGCAGGGCATTCTGCAGAAAACCTCCAGGTGGGTGCCAGCACCAAAAGGCATTCTTTAACTCTCTATTCACACATCCATCTTCCTGTTTTGACTGTGAACCCAGTGACAGCAGGAACTGCATTCTACAATTGTTTGCTTCCCCAGCCCTGGCACAGACAAAGTACACTGCATGTGTGCCATGAACATTCCTTAAAAGACTGAATGACAGTGACCCCATCCTCCTAGTATTGCTCACAACAGAAATCTGCAAGTCTGCCCGAATCCCTTCTCTCACCAATGGCATTCTTATTATGCTAACTCCAAAACATCTCTTGTATCCAGGTTGTATCTAGCCACCTCTATCTGCATATGCTGCTGTACCAACTTCCTTACCTGGTCCTACGTGGTCGCCTTGCCTCCACGGTGTCTCTTCCCATCCAGTTCCCTAACTGAAAATTCTAGACATAAAAACCCAAATTTACTGTGGTGGCCTATATGTCCCTACCCAACATGCCCCTGCTCGTTTCCATCCTCACTTCCTAATATCACCTGTCACTCCCTATACCTGTGCCACGTTGGACATTCCAACCTTCCAAGACCACCAGTTCTGGCCTGCCTCAAGCTCACGCACATGCTGAAATGCTCCCCCCGACTCTTATCATGGTCAGCTCCTTTCTCCAGCTTGAATTTCTCCTCCTTGGAGAAGCTTTCCTTCATGTCCCTTTCTCCAAAGCAGCTTTCCCGGTCCCCCTGCCTTACTCTCCTTCTCTCTCTCTCTGCTGCCTTCTAATGCTCATCACTGTTTTTTTTTTTCTCTTGATTTTTCTCGTCTCTCTCTCTCTCTCTCACATACTTGAACACAGGCTCTTGAGGAAAATCTATGACTTATTATTTCTAGGACCCAGCAGGAATATAGTAAATGCTCAAGAAATATTTGTTAAAGGAAAAAAAAAAAAGGTTGGACTGAGTTTAAAGATATTTCTTAAATGAGCTGTGAATGTCACCTGCCATCCCAGATATTTCTTCTTTTTTTCTAATACCCTTATGTAAATCAAACACCAACCATCCTAAGGAAAGAATATTTCCCTTATAGAAAGGGCAGCGGATAATCAATCAGCCCTGGACACACACACACACACACACACACACACACACACCCCTTAAGAATTTGTTCTCGCCGGGCATGGTGGCTCATGCCTGTAATCCTAGCATGTTGGGAGGCCAAGGCAGGCGGATCACCTGAGGTCAGGAGTTCAAGACCAGCCTGACCAACATGGTGAAACCCCATCTCTACTAAAAATAAAAGAATTAGCTGGCATGGTGGAACATGCCTTTCATCCCAGCTACTTGGGAGGCTGAGGCAGGAGAATCGCTTGAACCTGGAGGTGGAGGTTACAGTGAGCTGAGATCATACCATTGTACTCCAGCATGGGCAACAAGAGCAAAACTCTGCCAAAAAAAAAAAAAAAAAAAGTCTGTTCTCCCCATTCACCCTAGCTTTCACTACTTATAAAGGAATGATATTATGGTTTCAACTGTCTCTTCCATTCTTCCACAGGCAGCTGCCAATTCCAAGAGTGAGGACATTCTCTCTTCCCTTGGTCACCCTTCTTTGCTCTCTCACCCCGTGGCTGCATCTTAATTTGTATAAATTGTGACCCTCAGCTCGGTGTGCTCAGTGTTGAGACATTTCTCAAAGGAAAGCACGATTCACAGGAAATGGTGTTGGCTGACAGGGGACCCAGTGATTACTGGCAAAACTCCTCCAATCTCGTGAGGTGCCTTCCTAATTAACTAGTCCCTCTTTCCTTAAACTGTTGCATCTTCCAATTTTTTATGCTAATTCATTAAGAGGCAGAATCCAAAGAGAAGGCCTTTAGACTTTCCTCAAAAGGACTCAGTTTAAAAGCAAATAGGTGAAGGATTAACGGAAGGTTCACATTTCATTAAGTAGATGTGTTGATGTTACCGGAAAGTAAAGTGCAGAGGGTTGAATCTTCCATCCTTTGGAACACAGCATCACCCATAATGAATTCTGTACAGCATCGCTTTCAACCCTGCGATATTTCATTCATTGATTTTATTGTCAAATGAAAAGGCACTGGTTCCAAGTGGCATTTAGTGAGACAGATGGGGAGTGACCCAGACTTCATTACTTGGCGGCTGCTCTCTAATTTTAATGCTACATGGGTGGAAAGCAACAGAGGTGCCGGAGGCTCTGGCTCTAACATCTGGAATTGCTTTGGTTTCCCTCCAAGTTACCAAAACTTGGCTCTTCAGCTCCATCTGTCTTTGGAAATCGGCAGGGCTCAGCCTACCCTTGATGCCAAGTGGAGTGCCTGGCCAAGCTTGTCTCCTGTCATCTGAGCCTCTGAGGGGTGACCTCAACGTTTAGGCAAATCTTGCTAGCTGTGGCAGAAGACGAGAAATCTGAAAAAAATGCAGATCTGCAGATCTTGAAGGTAACATCTGGAAGCAACCCGTCATGTTTCCTAAAATGGGGCAATGCTAATGAACAGCACTGATGAGTGCATGGAACACCAACAGCCTGGCCTCTGTTCTGATCTTGTGACTCTTTGATCAGAGCATTCATTCCTTTGTTGAGGACTCTCCAAATCAACTTCTCTGCACAATTCATCCCTCTCAAGCCTCAGCTGAGTTTTGGCCCCATATCACCAGTGCTGCACCAGACATTTCAACTAGGCTATCACTCAAAGCTAACATTTCAAAAACCCACTGATGTGGGTGCCGTGGTGCACGCTTCTCGTCCCAGTCCCTTGGAAGACTGAGTCAGGAGGATCGCTTGAGTCCAGAAATTCAAGGCCAGCTTGGGCAACACAGCAAGGTCCCATCTCTTTTTAAAAACACAAACTCCAACCTCTAAGTTTTCTATTGCTGTAACCATCTTTAGGCAGCACATTCTGGGGCCTCAAATTCCATTAGTTATCAACTGCTGATCAATAATTCCTTTGGTAAAAAGGAGGACACAAAGTGAAAACATTTACTGAGTATTTCCTAGGAACACAAGATCTGCATATATCTATTTTATTTTTCCCAGTAGCTCTCTGAGGTACGTATATTAATCCCCATTTGCATGGATCAGAAAACTGAAGTTGAGAGCGTAAGCTACTTGACCAAGGGCGCACAGCTAGAATATGGCAGAGCCAGATTTCAAATGCAGGTCTGTCTTACTTCAAAGTCCTGTTCTCTCCATCACACAAAGCTGCCTTCCAAAAAGTCTCACAGAATCTTCATACGATCTTCCCCAGCAGACTCCTTGTAGGCCCAAATCTCCATCAGTACCTGCCTCTGACTTACACCTTTTCTTCAACTTATCCCATTGCCAGGTCAATCTTCCTGTAATATCACACTTGCCATGCCTCGGGAACTGCACATTTCATTAATTAAAATTCACAGAATTAGTCAAAAAGGCCACTATTAAAAAGTCAAAAAATAACAGATGCTGGTGAGGTTGTAGAGAAAAGGGAACACTTACACACTGCTGGTGGGAATATAAATTATTCACAGTTCAGCCACTGTGAAAAGCAGTTGGGCAATTTCTCAAAGAAATTAGAACTACCATTCAACCCAGCAATGTCACTATTGGGCATATACCCAAAGGAATATAAATAGTTCTATCATAAAGACACATGCAGACGCAGGTTCACTGCAGCACTATTTACAATACCAAAAGCACGGAGTCATCCTAGATGCCCATCAAAAGTAGACTGAATAAAGAGAATGCTGCACATATACACCATAGAATACTAAGCAGTCATAAAAAAGGACAAGGTCACATGGTGGCTCACACCTATAATCCTAGCACTTTGGGAGGCTGAGGCAGGTAGATCACGTGGTCAGGAGTTCAAGAGCAGCCTGGCCAACATGGTGAAACCCCATCTCTACTAAAAATACGAAAATTAGCTGGGCATAGTGGCATGTGCTTGTCATCCCAACTACTCGGGAGGCTGAGGTAGGAGATTTGCTTGAACCGGAACCCAGGAGGTGGAGGTTGCAGAGAGCCAAGACTGAGCCACTGCACTCCAGTCTGGGAGACAGAGTGAGACCCTGTCTCAGAGAGAAGCAAAAAACAAACAAACAAACAAAAAACAAGGTCACATCCGTTGCAGCAATATGGATAGAGCTGATGCCATTATCTTAAATACACTAATGCAGGAAGGCAAAATGTTTCCCTCCAATAAGTCAAAGTTAAACATTTAGTTTACATGAACACAAAGAAGAGAACAGACATCCGGGTCTACTTAAGGGTGGAGGTTGGGACGAGAACAAAGACAGAAAAACCATCTATTGGGTACTATGTTTACTCTGGGTGACAAAATAATCTGTACACCAAACCCTCGTGACATGCAATTGACCTATATAACAATCCTACACCTGTACCCCGAAACGAAAAGCCAAAAACATCACAGAACCATTAATGAACTCTAAAAAGGCAGATAAGCCCTCTCCTGCGGTGGCGTCCAGCCTGAACTCCTTGGCTTGGCTTCAACCTGCCACACAACCTTCAAGTGAACATTCATCACGTACTTACTCTATGTCAGGTATTGGGAATGATAAACATGAACAGTCTTTGCCGTCAAAGATCTTATAATCTATTCCTTTTGCTCCAAGATCTCCTCTCTGCCAAAACACACCTATGCCTACTGTCCTGACAAGCCTGGTCTCTTGATTGAAGCCTCTCAGCCCTGCGTGGGCACAAGCTCTCTCTCACCTCCTAGGAAGGGCTCCTCATTCTTCTCCTCCATAAGCCCTCCTCACCTTGTGATTTCTATTTCTTCTACAACGACCTCTTCGTGGAGAGCGCTCACTTCTCTGAATGCCGGTCCCCAACTGGTCTGGCCCACACCATCTAACATTTCATTTAGATTCAGTTCAAATGCCTCCTCTGAGTAGAAGGCAGGGTAGTATCATGGAAACACCATGCACGAATCCGAGAGAGCTATTTTACAACGTGGGACCTTGGCCAAATCCAAGTCTCCCTGAGTCCCATGTTAGACTTCCGTAAAACAGAGTTATTAAGTTGGTTGTTGTGAGGATCTTCTACAATAATGCTTATAAAATGACTTATAAATGTGGTAGGACTGATGAAATTTAATAGCCTTTCTTCTTTTTTTTTTTTCCTTTTTGAGACAGAATCGCTCTGACTCCCAGGCTGGAGTGTAGTGGCGTGATCTCTACTCACGGCAACCCCCATCTCCTGAGTTCAAGCAATTCTCATGCCTCAGCCTTCTGAGTAGCTGGGGTTACAGGCGTGAACCACCACGCCCAGCTAATATTTGTATTTTTAGTAGAGATATATTTTTAGCAGAGATTTTTAGCAACACGTTGGCCAGGCTGGTCTCGAATTCCTGACCTCAAGTGATCTACCCACCTCGGTCTCCCAAAATGCTGCAATTACAGGAGTGAGCAACCACGCCCGACCCAGTCTTTCTTCTAACAACAAGATACTGATTCTAGAAAGCCCCGAACAACCCCATAAAGTATAAAAACAATAATAATAATAATACCTCTTGCTATAACTGTTGCTTTTCTACGCAAAGTATCTAGTCAATGTTCCAACGTGGTTCTTCAATAACTTCTTATGGTCTCCTCTCTCCTCATTCATTTTTTGTATTTTACTCATTGCTTGTTTCCGACTCCTGTGCCCCACTCAAAAGAATGCCAATATGAACCACACTGAATAACTGACTGGGACCCAACAAAAGGCTGCCCAGGAAACTCTTCCACTTAGAAAGGTGTAGGCCTTTAGCTCCTTCCCACTCTCCAAATGTCATGCCAGGGTACAAAAAGACACTGATAGCATTGGGCTTTATGACCAATAAAAGATAAATAGTAGAGACAAGGTGCAGTGGCTCATGCCTCTGATTCCAGCACTCTGGGAGGCCAAGGCAGGCAGATTACTAGGTCAGGAGTTTGAGACCAGTCTAGGCAATATGGTGAAACCCCGTCTCTACTAAAAAAAAAAAAAAATGAGCTATGCGTGGTGGCAGGTGCCTATAATCCTAGGTACTCAGGAGGCTGATGCAGAAGAATTGCTTGAAACCGGGAGGCAGGGGTTGCAGTGAGCTGAGATCGTGCCACTGCACTCCAACCTGGGCAACAGAATGAGACGCTGACACAATAAACAAACAAACAAACAAACAAACAAACAAAAAGGAGTAGAGCCTCAGTGGAGAGGCCAGGGGAGACAATGGAAAGACCATCCCATCAATTCAGCTACAGTTAGAGCTGAGCAGGCAATCCTGATTTAGTGCCATGTGTTATTTTTGAGCTGATTGTTCCGGTTGGTTTCGTATTTTCAAGCATACTTTAAGTTCTCTGAAGGTAAAGCTGGTAGTTATCTGCAGACCTTCCCAAGCATGTCACAGGATGTTATACACAGAGAAAATGTCAACAGTTTATATTGATGAAGGAGAGAAAGAGGGGGGGCCACACGGAGGAAGAAGAGACAAAGGGATGACAGAAAGGATCCCACTGTTGGTACCTCTTTTTGAATATTTATTTCTTTTCAACTATCTAGTATAGTGGTTTCCAGTGAGAGCAGGGCTGAATCCCAGCGGGGTATTTTGGAAATCTGTGCAGGTGGTTTTTGTTGTTGCTATAATTAGAGGATGCCATTGGCTAAATTTAGAAGGTGAGGTCAAGGGATGATCAATATTCTGCAGTGTACAGGGAAATTCCACACCACGAACAACAGTCCCTTGCCTCTCATGACTTTCACATGTCTCAGCAGATAGTCATTTTAGTGAAAAAGACATCGATAAGCATCTATGGATAAAATCTAAACCACATTTTACATTTAAACGCTGAGTGTTTCTGCACATTTTAATGTATGCTGACTTTTCGAGCAAAGCATCTACCATGTAAATTAAGGGAAGATCGTACTCTGTTTTGCTTGGAATTTTACCAAGAGCTGCTCGTCATTTTGTAAAGTAATGGTACCAGTGGCAGCGCTGCTGGCAGCGTCTGAGTCATCAAATGACACACCTGTGTCTTTCTGCATTTGTAGCTGTCACGTGTACAGGAATTCTGTTGATGCCTGGACACGATCATTTCATCTTGTCATTAGAGCACTGAGGTGGCCAAATGTCTTGGCTTGCCTGGGACTGAGTGGTTTTCTGAATGTAGAATTTTTAATGCTAAAATTGGGAAAGTTCCAGGCAAATGAGGATGAGCAAGCCACTCTACTGAGTATTAACATACTGAGATGCACTATGCTTTCAAAATCATACAACCTATACTTTTTCATACCCCTTTTTTTTTTTCTTTGAGATGAGCTTTCACTCTTGTTGCCCCAGCTAGAGCGCAATGATGTGACCTCGGCTCACTGCAACCTCCACCTCCCTAATTCAAGCCATTTTCCTGCCTTAGCCTCCCAAATAGCTGGGATTACAGGCACCCGTCACCATGCCCGGCTAATTTTTTGTATTTTTAGTAGAGACGAGACTTCACCATGTTGGCCAGGCTGGTCTCAAACTCCTGACCTCAGGTGATCCACCTGCCTTGGCCTCCCAAAATGTTGGGATTACAGGTGTGAGCCACCACGCCCGGCACTTTTTCTTTTTCTTTTTGAGACGGAGTCTCACTCTGTAGCCAGGCTGGAGTGCAGCGGCTCAATCTTGGCTCACTGCAACCTCCACCTCCCGGATTCAAGCAATTCTCCTGTCTCAGCCTCCTGTGTAGCTGGGATTACAGGCACGCACCATCACGCACAGTTAATTTTTGTATTTTCAGTAGAGACGGGGTTTCACCATGATGGCCAAGATGGCCTTGATCTTTTGACCTTGTGATCTGCCCAGCTCAGCCTCCCAAGTGCTGGGATTATAGGCATGAGCCACCGTGCCCAGCCGCCCAGCACTTTCTCATACCTTCTACATACACGTTGTGCTACGCATATGGAAAGTGATGAACAAATATTTATTAAATAAATGGGAGAAGAGGGAGAGCGAAAAACAGGCCATTTACTCAGAGTTGCTAAAATTAATTGTTCTATGAATATGCGCCTTTCTAGAAATGTGGGGCTGACACCAAGGCACACCTCACCATCCCTCAGACTGAACACAGCTCATATTCTTACAGTTTTCTGCAAAGTAGTTCTCCAAAACATCTTTGAGGAGAAGGGAGGTTGGCCTGCCCTCTGAAAAAAAATCATGATGTCACAGGAGCACACATTTCAAGGGAACTTCAAGGTCACTAAATCTGGATAATCTTTTGTACTCAAAGGTCTTCAATCATATGTTTTTGGCCAATATATTTAGTCTCTTATTTTTGTTTTTATTTATTTACTTATTTTTTGAGACAAAGTTTCCCTATTGTTGCCCAGGCTGGAGTGCAATGGTGCGATTTCAGCTCACTGCAGCCTCCGCCTCCCAGGTTCAATCAATTCTCCCGCCTCAACCTCCCAACCAGCTGGGATTACAAGCATGCACCACCACTTCTGGCTAATGTTGTATTCTTAGCAGAAATGGGGTTTCACCATTTTGGTCAGGCTGGTCTCAAACTCCTGACCTCAGGTGATCTACCCGCCTCGGCCTTCCAAAGTGCTGGATTACAGGTGTGAGCCACCGTGCCCAGCCTGGTCAGTCTTTTGAAAGGCAATACAACTAGACTGGTGCTGTGCTTGGTGACAATGCTAGAGACATGGCGCTTACCCCCTTACACATGGCATGCTTTGCATATTGACACTGCCTGCCTTCCACCTGCATACATGTGAGTCTGAGACCTCACTGTTATCAGAACACAAATCCCCTCCGGAGTTTTCAGAAATGATCCTGAGCCTCGCCTTGAGCATTTGCTTTGAGATAATAAGGAATAACTGGGAAACCGTTTTCTTTTTGATTCATTTGTGGTCACAAGAGGGAACCGACTACAGCTCACAGGAAAATAAGGAGTGCGGAAAAAGAGTGGGGTGCTCTGGGTTAGCCGATGTCCCCAGAGAAAACTCAGCTGTCAGCAAGATGGCAACGCTCCTGCATCCCAAACACAGCTGCTCATCTGTAATCTCGAGGCAATTTCTTTTCGGGGGATAACTAGCTGAAAAGGAGAGAGCAGAAGTGAGACGCCAGGAACATGTTTCTGACGGTAATATCAGAACAATACTGCGAAGCGGATTGCTCTCTTTTGTCAAACTGCACCTCTTTCAACTCCAGCATCTTTAGGAAATACAGGAAGTGTACCAGGGACAGGGAGCCAGGCAACATTTGGGGGCAGGGAATGGCATCGTTTCCTCACTGGAACAGAGTTTTCGTGTTTAATATGGTGAGTGTAGAAGCTTTTTCAGGAATGCTGCCTAATGCCATATAGAAGGTGAATTCTGGGGTGGGACTACCAGGGTTTGAATCTCTGTTTCATTTCTTCCTATTCGCATCACTTTACCAGTCAAGGGCAAGTTCTGTATCTCTTAATCAGTCTCTTTATTTGTTAAATACGGATGATGATATAGGATTTATGTGATAGAGATGGTTATGAAGACAAACTGAGGGAGATCAAGGTAGAGAAAATGTTTAGTCCAGTTCCTGGTCACTACTTGGTAATCAGCATTAGCAAGTCATTATTTTTTTTTTTCTAAATTTTTTTTTTGAGGCAGAGTCTCGCTCTGTTGCCCAGGCTGAAGTGCAATGGTGTGATCTTAGCTCACTGCAGCCTCCACCTCTTGGGTTCAAGCAATTCTCTGCCACAGCCTCTTGAGTAGCTGGGATTACAGGTGCTGGCTAATTTTTGTATTTTTCGTAGAGATGGAATTTCACCATCTTAGCCAGGCTGGTCTTGAACTCCTGACCTCGTGATCCACCCGCCTTGGCTTCCCAAAGTGCTGGGATTACAAGCATGAGCCACGGTGCCTGGCCAGTAAGTCATTATATTTTCACAGCTCTATAGAGATATAGTTAGCATGCTGCACAATCAGCCATTCTTTTTAACTACATCTGCTGTTCAAAGACCATCTAGAGCCCATAATTTGGATAGGTGTTATTAGACAACATTGTCTGTGAAAGGAAAATAAATTTTGGGACCCCAAAATCACTAAGCTAAAGAAAAAAGTCAACCTGGGAACTACCTCAGGCAAATCTGCTTCCCATTTTATTACTAAATAAAATAGTTACAAAGATTAAAAAAAAAAAAGCTACATACCTCACTCAAAATTTGCCTGCTAGGAAATTCCTTGTGAAACTCACAATCTTTATCCTAAAACAGTTCTGTTGAATTTCACTTGGCAATGTAAGCAACGTAAAGTGATAGCTGATCTTCACAGAAAGTCATCCCTCCAGTTCACCTGAGACAAATGTGTGTCTGATTGCTTCCCATGCCCTATTTATGTAAAAATGCAGATTCACGGAGCCAGAAGAAGGCATAAGTGACCATTCCTCTACCTCACATGTAAATTGCATATTCAGTGAAAGGCTGATTGAAGACTCAAAATAGTGCAACCATTTGTCTCNAAGGCATAAGTGACTATTTCTCTATCCTTCCTCTCACTGAAAATTGTGTATTCAGTGAATACATGATCAAAGACTCAAAAGAATGCAACACTTTGTCTCTATCTACCTATGACCTGGAAACTCCCCGACTGTGACCAGTCCCTCCTTTCAGGACCAAACCAATGCACATCTCACACATACTGATTGATGTCTCACGTCTCTGTAAAATGAATACAAGCGAGCTGTATCCTCACCAGCCTGGGCACATGTTGCTGGGACCTTCTAACGCTGTGTCATTAGCACGTCCTTAACCTTGGCAAAAAAACATTTCTAAATCGATTGAGACAGGTCTCAGATAGTTTGGGTTCTTACGTCCTTTAAATGAACCAACATTTCCTTTTTGGTTCTGTTCCCTCTTCCCCACCTCCACCGCCCAAAGAATACTGGAGTATTAATTACACCCAAAAGACACTCTCAAAAGGTGTAGATTCACGACCAGATCATCAGTGAGGAGGGCAGAAGCAAGAGAAACTCAAAACAGCGATGTCAAAGGGTGGATAACTAACGTTAGCAGAATGTGCATGCAGGACCTTTTCATGCATGCAACATGCAGCTTCGGTGACGTGACTCGGACGTAAGTCATGATGTGCTGCCCTGTGATTCTTTGGCTGACACTCCCTGGAATCCAAGGACAGCGGGGAGCCTTCTGAGCCTGTCACAGCGCTCTTTTCTCAGGTCATAGAAATAACTTTCCTGGGAAAAGTTTTCAAAGAGTTGAAAAAGAAGAGCTCGGAGCTGTGTGGCGGCTCACAGTCAGTTTCCAAAGCACCACTGGTGACAAGAAATTCCGGAAGGAATGTTCTCGGAAAGAGCCCCGCCTGGGGCGTGAGAGACCCTGACGCTCGTATACATAGATTTTTTCCTTCTTTCTTCCTTCTTCTTAGATGAATCAGGAGATCAACTGACTGCAATTATGGGGCTGCGGCAAAAGCAAGGCAAGGCCGATGGGTCCTTTCCAAGAAAGGGTTTGCTGTCAGTTATAAGGAAAGGCGAATTTTGCAATCTCTAAAAAGCTCTTTGTTAAAAGTTTTTACTCGGTAATTATGCCGTCCGAAGATTCTTTGTCAAAGTCCCTCTTTGTTTAGAAACTATGCTTGCTTGTTCTTTTGGGTTCAACAAAAGATCAGGGAAAAATGTGTCAGTCTGTATTCCAAATAAGGTAGATGAAAACTACCTGTCCTCATGGAACCTTAATTTCATGTCCAAGAAAAGTAGGAAAAGTGTTCAGAGTATCCCCAAAGCTTGCCTGTGGTTAGACACAACCTCCCACTGCCATGGACACACATACCACCATGTTCCCCACAAAATGTCAGTAGGCTCCTCCAGCTCTTAGGGCTCAGATGAGTAATTCCACCTTCAAGCAATGGGTTAGAACCAGTATGGCTATGACCTAGGAAGTAGTAAGCACTGCAATTCATTGGTAACAAATGGAGAAGCCCTTTGGTCATCATCAGTCTTTTATTGTCCTGCAAATTCTATTTCATCGCAGTAAAAATAGTCCAAGTGCTTGGATAAAGGATCCCTGACCGTCCCAGATCTAAAATACTCACCCTCGGCAGAAACCAAACCTCTTTCCACATTCCTCAAACCAGCAGCATCCATATTTGCATCTGAGTCTCAGGTCTAACTCCTTTTTCCCAGAATCCCTCCCTCTAAGTCAATGGCTCTTTCCTCGACCTCTTGAGGGCTAAAGATGAGCCCTATTTCACTCACCCATGCATATGCTGATTAAGCTCTAATTATGTCAAGTTCAATGGGCACTGGGAGAGGGAGGAGGATAGGGCCCAATCTCTGCTCACAGTCCAGACAGGGCAAGAATAGGGACCACAGGGGACACTCTCAGAGGAGAAGCTCATCAAATGCTTGGGAAATAAGTGATACCTTCTAAACAAGCTTCCGCTGTACACCAGCAACCTGAGCCATTGTGTGCCTGCCATAGTTTCCTCTTTGAGCTTCAAAACACATGAAATATACTGAAGGCTAAAGGAGCTCCAGGCTTAAATCAGTTTCATCCAGAATCTCCCCAATAGATTTAGCCATGGAGGCTCTTTTGCCTAGAACACCTATTAACATCTTGCATTCTGCAAAACAGTCTCAGAAACAGCACTGCATTAAAGTAGGCTGAAATAATTGCCATGAGAACTTCAAATGCAGAGCCAAAGGGCAAAACTTCCTCCATGCTGCTTTCCTAATTGCAGAAGGATGAAGAGGTCAATCAGATCTCTTTGGAAACTCAGTTTTGCCATTTGCTACCTGTAACCTTGGTCAAGTCAGTTAACCGCTCTGAACCACAACTCCTTCATCTGTAAAAACATAACGAACTGTCACAGGATTTCTGTGTGAATTAAGTGAGATAGCACATGAAAGAATACGACACAATGCCTAGGAGGAATCTAGTAGGTGCTCATTAAGAGTTTCTTTCTTTCTTCTCTTAGTTCCACTGCATTCCTGTAGCAGGGATAGTGCAAGTCCCTGATGTGGCACTTAAACATGTGAGAGCATCACTAACTATCTTCTCCAGTGGACGGATTTCCTACAACATGGATGCTGGGTACTGTGGGACTCAGACCTTCCATTTGGCCCCCAGATGGACCAGGTGGCTCAACATGTAGTTGACACCAAAAATTTTTACTGTACAACAGTACAGTAAAAATTTCCCCCCAAGGAAACTCACTGTTCATCAGAGTGTTCCTGGTAGCAAGTGACATCCTTGTTTCTTTAAGCCTGAATTCCAGAGGCCAACTTTCCTCCTGGCAAGCAGGTGAGCTGCAGAGGGAGGAACCAGACAATGCCGGTTTCCTCTGTGGCCACGAGAAAGGTGTTCTACAGCTGGGGGAAGGGGTCTCCCACACACCCCTCGGTGCTGCCGTGGGGTTATGCCTGATGTTGCGCTTACTAGAAAGCGCTGACACTGCCCCGCTCCCCTCATTAGACCTTATGATCTTTCAGAACAGGAAATGGTCTTGTTTATTGGTATCCTCTAATGCCTAGCACAGCACCTGGCACCTGATGAGCACTCAGCAAATGATGGGTGGATAAAATGAATGGATGGCTGGATGGACTGCTGGATGAACAAATGGAAGAGGAAAAAGGAAAAGAGAAAGTAAGGACGGAAATAGTCTCAATTCCACGGGAAGATGGAACTCCACAGAAACGGACTTCGTCAGTTATTTCTGCAGTCAGCAGGACTAGAACGGTGCTTGGCATATAACAGAAACTAAATCAATATTTCTTAAATGAAAGGATGAATGCCTGAATAAACCAACCTACCATTTGGAAAATTTGCAGGGCAATTTGAAAGTATCTGAAGTTTTAAAATATGTGTATATTTGATACAGCTGTTTCATTTCTAGGAAATTATAAGAGATGAGAATAGGGAGCTTTTACTATTATTTATAGTGAGGAAATTTTGAAAACATACTCAGCTTCCAAAAACAAATTAAGTTTAATTAAGTTTTTAAATTTTGGTAGAGTCATACAATTGAATAACAGGGAAATATACATAAAATGTGGAATACTGAGATGAGGAAATGTTAACATATAGAACAGCTGTTTGTTAATCACAATTACTAGAATATTTTAATATTCATGTAAATCAAAATGAAGGGCGAGGGATACTAACAAAAAAGTGTCTTTTTTTTTTTTTTGAGACAGAGCCTCATTCTGTCACCCAGGCTGGAGAGCAGTGGTGCGGTCTTGGCTCACTGCAACCTCTGTGTCCTGGGTTCAGGCGATTCTCCTCCCTCAGCCTCCCAAGTAGCTGGGATTATAGGTGTGTACTACCACAACCAGCTAATTTTTCTATTTTTAGTAGAGGTGGGGGTTTCACCATGTTGGCAAGGTGGGGCTCGAACTCCTGACCTCAGGTCATCTGCCTGCCTCCACCTCCCAAAGTGCTGTGATTACAGGCGTGAGCCACCTCACCTGGCAACAATGCCTCTTATTGGTGAAGCAATGTAGAAAGTTCAGTGACTACATCAAGATGCTGACCCTTCCCCCCAGGAACGACACAAACCAATGGTGCCTCAACTGAACACAGAGAGCGAATGACAACCAAGGCACAAGGAACAAGCACCCTGGACGGCTTCACACAGACCTCGAGGCAGGGCCATGCCATCCCAGCTAGAGTGTGCTCTGCTAGAGATGCAGACAGTGACAGTATCAATTAATCCCTTCATGATCCTAATGTCAGAAATATAAGACTTTTATGATGCAGTAAAACAATTTTTATGGGTTTTCCCATCTGTCTCATGTCTTGATGTATTTTTTAATCAAAAAGGATAAGAATGACAAGTCAAGCGGGTATAAATCTCCTGCTCATTTCTCTGGTTCTCTGCCCAGGGAGGAAAAGTGAGCCCCATAGTGGTTTCTGTCCTCCCAGGGAGTATTTTCCAGAAGGCAGCCTTCTTCCAGTAACGGAGAACCAGGCCCTGCTTTAAGTAATATACATGAGATCTCCGAGGGCTGCATGCAAATGAAATCTAAGTAAACCAAATTTCATGTTTCCAATAACTTTGGATGCATGCATTTTATCTTTATTTCTGATGGCAAAAAAAAAAGCATTTCTTTCATAAAATGTGCACATTTGAAAAAACATACAAAGAAGCTGAAAGTTACTTGCAATCTTATCACTTAAGAAATAATTTTATAATGCAGTCTTAGAGTTTTATTACATATTTAGATAGACAAATATTTTGACAAAAAAGGTTGAATTACTATATAACCTACTTACTGTTAACAGCTGTTCTATATGTTAACATTTCCTCATCTCATTACTCCATATTTTATGTATATTTCCCTGTTATTCAATTGTATAACTATACCAAAATTTAAAAACTTAATTAAACTTAAATCTATTTGTTTTTGGAAGCTGAGTATGTTTTCAAAATTTCCTCACTATAAATAATAGTAAAAGCTCCCTATTCTCATCTCTTATAATTTCCTAGAAATGAAACAGCTGTATCAAATATACACATATTTTAAAACTTCAGATACACACTTTCAAATTGCCCTGCAAAAAAAACAAAACATGCTTTAGTGATTTATACCTCTTCCAGCAAGGAGAAGTATTTACATTTTTCATACCTTTGTTATCACTGGTATTATAGATACACACATACACAAATATATATATATATATTTCTTTTTTTTTTTTTAAAGCATTGCCAAGGTTTAATTGCTGCTTTGGTTTTCAATTTTTTATTTACTTTTTGAAGTGATTTTTTTCGTGTGTTAAATGACTTATTTGGGTTTACTTCTTCCGTGAAGAACATCCATGGCTGTGGCCCATTCCTTTCTTTATTTTTCACATGATGTGTAGAAACATTTTACGCATTGAAATACCATGATTCTTAATCTATGGTGCATGTTTTTTCCAGATTAGTTTGTTTCAAAAAAAAAAAAAAAATTTAATGGGATTACGTGGTGGTGCACACCTGTAATCCCAGCACTTTGGGAGGCCAAGGTGGGCGGATCATGAGGTCAAGAGATCAAGACCATACAGGCCAGCACGGTGAAACCCCGTCTCTACTAAAAATACAAAAATTAGCTGGGTGTGGTGGCAGGAGCCTGTAATCCCAGCTACTCGGGAGGCTGAGGCAGGAGAATCTCTTGAGCCAGAGAGGCGGAGGTTGCGGTGAGCCGAGATCATGCCACTGCACTCCAAGCTGGGTGACAGAGCGAGACTCAGCATCAAAAATAAACAAATAAGTAAAATTTTATGGTGTTTTGTTACCTCTTCTCAAGAACGATATGATTTTTTCATTTGTCTTCTTACTTGTCAAATAGTACCTGGTGAAGAGATGCTAAGGCAAGTAAGAGAAACACCACCAAAGAGATTTTACTCAAAGTGGGTATTCCATGGGTCAACTGCCCCTAAGAGCAACTGCTAACCAAAACAGAGGCTGACAGTCAATGTAGAAACTGGTCCTAAGGAGGCCAGTTCTCTTAGAAACGTCAGACGGTGGCCATCTCATTTAGGACAAAATTTTGAGTGACATACAGGTTCCAGACGGAGTCAAGAATCGGCAGTGAGGAAACCTGCATTAGAGTTTCTTCTACCTACCAGCCAGTTAGGGCGACTTCTTTGATTTTCAGCTCTGACCAGGTGGACCTATGAGATATCATCACCATCCTCATCATATCTACTATACTCTACAGACTAGCCCTTAAATTTCACTGAAAGCACCTCCTCAACTGTTAAATGTTATCGAACTAACTGCTACACTTTACGACCAATTTGAATCAGGAATTGGGCAGAAGTGTTTGGTTTGAGGCCAAAAGCAGATGTCTTGGAAGCTGACTTGCAAGAAAGGTCAAAGCCTAGAAAAACCTCCCGAGACTCTATCCCTCTTGCAAGGGGTCCGTGATAACTACAATATTAGCACATATGAGGTGTTGTTATTCATGCTTTTCTCCTCATTCCTTTTTCCTTTCTTCTGTTTTTGTATTTCTCACACATTTATTGGGCATTAACCTATGGTGTTCTATGCTGGGCCCTATGCCAACAACTAGGGGCGCAGGGTTGAGTGAAATATAATAGGGATTTTCAAGGGACTCAACCGTTTCCGGATTTGGAAGACCACTTCCTGCATGTTAAAGGAGGGTCTCACTGCATGTTAAAGGAGCCAAGAGGCTTCTGTCCCTCCTGGGGTGTTGGGAAGCAAAGTGAAAGCTGGTTCCACAGTTCCTGGCAATGCCAGGAGTTTGAGCCCTTGAGGCAGCTCCATGGTGGTGGGGGTACAAATGGCACCTTGTCTACCTGGTGCTGGGACGTCAGGAAAGCAGAAATTGCATGTGGGATGGACAGGACTTACATGGCCTGGAAGGGAACCAACCAATGCAGCTCCAGAAACCTCTGCCTGTGTCTTCATCAGGTCGTTGTTACGCTTCTCGTGTTCCGTTTACAATTATCATTTTCTTCCACCTTCTTTCTACTTGTAAAATTTCAGTCTTTTCAAAAGTCTTGGTTGAGTCCACTTGGTTCACACTTGAGTGAGAGCACTAAGGGTTAAGCAGTATCATCCGGAGGCTCAGTAGAGAGGCTTCACCGGGGAAGGTAAAATTCAGAGGACCCCAATATGGGCTTTCATCCAGCTCTCTCTTTCTCCCTCTCTCTTGGAGAGGAAGGTATTTTTACTTCTAGAGCCACTCTGGAGACCGAAGATTTCATTTTATTAATGGAAATGCTTCCCCTCACAACCACCAGTCCAGCAAAGTTTGAAAACAGATACTGGGGGCAGAGGCAGTGTCATGCAAAACTGGCTACTGAGCTCCCATGTCCAGAGGACTGACAGGGTGACGGTGAACCGATGCGGACAGACAGGATGGAGGTAAAAGAGTAAGGGCAGTGAAGAGACAGGTGAAAGATGGCCAGACATCAGCTCTAGGCATTTAAGGAAAGGGACAGGTGAGTGTAGGCCAGGAAGCAGCCAAGGGGAACAGATGAGGAGGGGAAGGGCTGGGATAATGGATGCTAGTAATCATTGCTGATGCTCTTAATTATAACCACAAGGCACTGAAGATCCTGCCTCGTTAAAGGACGATTAAATTATCTTCACTCTGTTAAACCGATGGCGGCAGGACAGTGGGCCACCCGCTTTTAGTATTTTCTACAGAAACAGACAGGAAAGAATTAAAGATCTGGAAGAGGTGACATGCTAGGGTGGAGAATCCTGTTCCCCAGAGCTCCTGTTCCCCAGGCATCTCATCAGCCTGCTGCTGGGCATGGCCTGGCAGTGGGGGGAGGGGGGTCACCACGGCCCTTTGGAAGGTGAGATGCATGACCTTCACAGCCGGAAGTTTAGACTCTCTGGGAAGCCTTGAGCATGCAGGGTGTGATCAGTGAAAAGCCGTGATCTGGGCCTCAATGCTACAAATACATTAATCTACCTAGGCTGTACACATGACACCTTCCAAAGCTGCACCTCACCAAATACACAAAGATCCTGAAATAATGGACACTTTGGGGAAGAGTTTGATGTTCCTGTGTTTAGAAAATTAGTCGGCAACAGTTCCAATGATCCTCTCACTTCATCACACAATCTGCCCTGATAAAATCGATAAATATATATTGGTCTAGGTGCTATGGGTGATTCAAAGAAAAATGAGCCATGGTCGCTAACCTTGAGGACTTTCAATGTTATGATTATATAAGAATCTTTCTTTTTCTAAAACCAATGTCACCATGATCTAAATGCAGCAATAGGACTTACTCAATAAATATTATTGTGAATCATACTTGGAAAGAGGTGGTTTCTGGGAAACAAATGTCAAAGGATGATCAATTTCCTCTTTTCCCCTCTTCTTAGAGTTTTTGCATCTTTAAGGCAAGAGCTATGCTAAAGGAGGGTTTGCAGGAAGGCTTTGAGGGGCTGTGACTCTTTCTGAAGACCAGAACGTCATAAGTGGGGTTCTTGCCTCCATGACAGAGGTGCTGCCATGACAGGAGAGTGGTGGGTTCTACTGCCTTCCTGACTTTAAGAGTCAATTAACGATTGCTTTTGCTTTCTTTCCTCCAAATGGTTTTGCTCCCGTCTGTCAGTAGGTGCAGCGTCAGGACTAAAGCCATGTCCCCCATCTGGTTATTCTTGTTCAGTCTCTCTCTCTCTTTACATCCTCTGACCTCCCTTACCCGTTCTGGCTTATTGCCACTTTCCTAGAGTGACATCCACCTGCCCAAAGTAATTAATGAGGTTTTTTTTTTGTTTGAGACAGCTGTCTCGCCTAGTCTCCCAGGTTGGAGTGCAGTGACACGATCTCGACTCACTGCAACCTCCGCCTCCTGGGTTCAAGAGATTCTCCTGCTTCAGCCTCCTGAGTAGACTGGATTTCAGGCGCCTGCTACCATGCCTGGCTAATTTTTTTCATTTTCCGTAGAGACACGGTTTTGCCATGTTGCCCAGACGGGTCTCAAACTCCTGAACTAGGACAATCTGCCCGCTTTGGCCTCCCAAAGTGTTAGGATTACAGGCATGAGCTACCTCGCCCAGCCTGTCATTTTTTTTTTTTTTTTTAAGATGTAATACATATTCCTTGCAGGAAATTTAGGAAATAAAAACATACAAACTAGAAATAACTGTAATCCCAGTAGAGGTTGGCACGGTTAACATTTTAGTGAATCTTCAATGATTCTGGTAATTAGATGTTCAGTTGTTTTTAAACTCTTGTCCTGATTTCCACCAAATTATGTTGTAAGTTAGATCATCCCCCAAATTCAACCATCAGTTGCAGTGCCACATTGTCCACGAGGCCACTGTGATCCGTACCTCCGACTTAACACAGCACTGCTTCTCCCCTCACACTCAGCAGTACTTACTCAGCATTATTTTCCACTAAGGTTCATATCACCATCTGACAATACTGTGTACACGTTTATGTATTTCCCCAGGGGAGAATAAAAGCTCCATGTGGGCAGAAATTTTTGTCTGTTTGGTTTGCTGCTAGACCTCTGGTGCCCAGGGATACATAAGCCCTGATGATCTCAAGAAGGGCAGGTGCTTCTGTTTTACAAAAGTAAATAACTCTTAAAGACAAGGACCATCGCTTGGGACAATGGCCTTGCAGATGCAGTCCCTGGCACTTCTGCCAGCCAAGGGCAAGGAGAGGAAAGATATTCTGAGAGTTGGTTCTCAGTGTCAGCTCTGCTGTGAACTCTGAGTGATCCAGGGTATGTGGCTTGCCCACTCTGAGCCTCAGTTTTGCATGGATAGAAATGAGGGGGCTGGTGGGGGTGTGTGTCTGAAAGCGCTTCTATCTCTTTGTTATAAGACCATACAGCCTATGAGATCTTACGGATTGATGAGATTATACAGCCTCTACAGAGAAGACAGCATGAAGTTCCTGGGGCTCTAGCCCAATGCCACAAAACACAGAATCTGATAACGTATCCCTCCCTTCCACTGGTGCAGGACTTGACAGCTTACAAAGTGCTTTTGCTTAGATCATCTCATTAATTTTATCAATTGGCTAATCAGCCCAAGAATCTCACACAGGAGATCAAAATCGAGCATAGAAAGCACCTAAAATGGCATGGCAGAGTCAGCAGGACTTAACAGAGGAGAGAGAGAGCGAGAGGGAGTGAGAGAGTGAGGGAGGGAGAGCGCCTGAGGAAATTCATTGGGGAGATTCACTGCAACTTCAGAGAGAGTGAGAAAAACAGCATCCAATGGCAGAGGAGTTAATGTTCACAGAATTCATCCAAATCTTAAATACTCCTTGGCAAGTGTCACACTTCACCAATCCAATGGGGATGACACCACCCACTGCTGATTGAGTCGTCTTCATGGACTCCTGGTGCTTTCTCCTTGTCCCTCTGATGAAGAGAGGAGACCCAGCTGAGTGTCTCCAGCTCTCATCCCCCAAATTCAGTTTGAAGGCTGCAGAATCCTCAGAAATCTGAGGCGGAAATTTCTGCAACACATTTAGAAGAATGTATCGAGGTCCCCATCAAATCTGTTCCCTGGGTTATATAACTGGGCTCTTATTGTAATTCTATGACTTTTATCAAAAGGCTAGATCCATATTGCAGACGCAAATATTCCTTTTTACATTTGCTATGGCTGAGTGACTGCAGCCTGGGTTTATTCTCTGGCCCTTCTGGATTGCTGCAAGCTTGCAGTAGCAAGTTTTTTGTTTGTTTGTTTCCCCCCCACCCCTTGCCAAGAAGGAGTGTGCTTCAGGGCAACAGTAAACTTTTACTTATCAAATTATTCTTTCATTTACCTGTTCATCCACCCGACAGGTAACTGCTGAGCCTGAATCATCAACAAGGCACTGACTCAGACAAAGGGGATAAAGAGTCTCATTCCAGCATATGAGAAAGATGCAGTTCACCAGCATCAGGAGTTTGAAAGCTGCCTCCTGTCCTTGTCGCAGGTCTGCTGAACTCCCTGATCGCCACTCCACGTTGGTGATAAAAATCACCGATTCCCCTCACTCTGATTTGCATCGCTCTGATGGGTTTTTTGACGCTGCCTAAGGTCCTCCTCCCCAGCATCTACCCCTCTGCTTGCTTTTCTGGCTCATGAGTTTCTCGAGGCAGGACCTTCAGAGAGCGCTTTAGTTGTAAAGGCCTTTCCTCCAGCTGCCAAGCTGAGTAATCAGAGAAAGTGCCCATCCATCTCGAAGGGTCAGTAGACTTATTGATCAAGAAAGACAAAGAACCTGCCACAAAGAAGGCAGAGCTTGAGCTGTTGTTGAGATGACCTCCTTTAGCTGAGTAAGAGGGTAAAACTCACTGAAATCGAGAAAATAAGTTTCCTTCTTGGCCTGGTGTGTGGGAAAGCACACACCAACATGGGCTAGGAAGCTCTGTTCTGCTGCTCACTGGTGGCGAGGCCTCACGGGCACTCGATGTGAAACTCTGTTTCTGTTTCCCTATCTGCCAAATGGAGATCACGATATCTCTCTTTAGGTTTGCCATGAAGATTAAATAATTATCATTTATTAAGCATTAACTACAAGCCAGGCACTGTGTGAAGCACTTTAACAATGAGAATCTTATTTAATTCAATCGTGCTACTCAAGTTAGCCTCAGAGTAAAAGCGCTGGGGAGGAATCTGGCCATTTGTTTCTCAGGAAGAGGCTTTCTATAGTTCTGGGGTCAAACACTTGGTTGGTGCACAAATGATTTGGTGAAATTTCAAACACAGTTGACTTCCAAATGTCTAGAATTGTGCTTGAATATAGTAGCCACTAGCCACATGTGGCAGTTTAAATTTAAACAATTAATCAAGCTTAGATTAAATTAAGGCTCAGTTCTTTATGCCAGGCACATCTCCAGTGCTCTGTGACCAAATGGTAGTGGTTACCATATCAAACAGTGCAGATGTACAACGTTTCCATCAGTCCAGAAGGGACGGAAAAATAAGACATGGGAGGAGAAATAAGAGAAAAGTGAACGAGAGGGCAAGAGGGTCAATTCCACGGAAGTTTGTTAACATGCTGGCATGTTTTCAGGAATTTTTCATGGCCAACAGAGTGAGGCCATTCTCATTTTGGGGCTGTCTTAGGGCATTTGGATGGTTTTACAGGACAGCTTTAGTAGCTACAGTTACTGACAGTTCAGCACCATTCATAAGTATTATATTTTACCAATTAGTAAAGATAAAATAGAGGCATAAGAACGTCATACAGAATTCACCCTCACAAGCCAAATGGCTCCCCTACCACTATTTGCCCTGACAATGTTAATTCTGATAACCCAGCACCTAAGGAAGAGTTTTCCGAAAATAAATCATGCGCTAATCATCATGATCTGGGAAAATGCTTTATAATAGTCTAAGACACAAGGAGCCATCATCATTCGAGATATAGCCTACCTCTCTAAACCTCCCTGGGACCACACCCAGTGCTCCTTATGAAGTGCAAATGTAATCACAACACCCAACTTCAAAAACTTCACAAAGCACTCCTTTCCCTAGAGCACTTGGCTCGGCACAGGCTCCCCTTCACAGCCTAACTGTAGTTCACCACCTGCCCCTGTCCGCTCAATCTGCCAGCAGTAGCCTTCATTTGATCATTCATTCATTCATTCAACAAATATGTATCAAGTACTTGTATGTCAACAAATGATGCTAGGTGCTAAGGATACAGAGGTGAAGAAAACAGAATGCAAGGTCAGGTGCCCGCCTTCGTGGAGCTTATACTGCAGCAGGAGAAAACAGGCAGCAGAAAAATAACTATTTAAGATCCATAATGCCAAACAGCGGCAGGTGCCGCGCAGACCACAAAATGAGTGGTGGTGGCGGGAGAGGGAAGAGGACAACTTTCTTTATATTCAGACGCTTCTTAAGCCTTTTCAAACTATCATTCAGTCATTGAAGAAATTTTTATTCAACACTTTACTATGTGCAGGGCAGTGTTCTGAGCACTGGAGGGCAATGATATGGTTCGGCTGTGTCCCCATCCAAATCTCATCCTTAATTGTAGCTCCCATAATTCTTATGTGTTGTGGGAGGGACCCAGTGGGAGGTAACTGAATCATGGAGGTGGCTTCCCCATACTGTTCTTGTGGTAGTAAGAATCTCACGAGATCTGATGGTTTTATAACAGGATTCCCCTTTTGCTTGGCTCTCATTCTCTCTTGTCAGCCGCCGTGTAAGATGTGCCATTCACTTTCTGCCATGTTTGTAAGGCTTCCCTAGCCAGGTGGGACTGTGAGTCCATTAAACCCTCTTTCTCTTTATGAACTACCCAGTCTTGGGTGTGTCTTTATCAGCAGCATGAAAACAGACTACTACAATGAACAAAACAAAGCCTTGGCTTGAGGGAGCTGACATCCTACTAGCAGAGAGAAACAAGAAGCAAACATCATCCTGCAGGAGCTCGGATGAACGGAAATGCTAAGGGGACAGGGCAACGCGTAGATGGGGCTGGGTGGGGTAGCGTTCCTGTCTCTAAAAGACGGTCCCAGTCCCTGGGAAGGCAGTGACTTCACATGCACATCTTACTGTTTTGTTAGAAAATGGTTTCCCCGCCTTGTACTTCTGGCCACTTCCTCCTCCTTTTCCAACTTCTGCCTCCAGGAGCACTTTTCTTTTCCTGGAGCTATGGGGGCTCTGCTCAGGCATAATTACTTGCTTCCCCAACTGGATCATTGTAAATAACTTGACTACTCCAGCATCATGCAAGAGTACATCGTATTTCTGTATCTCCGTAAGTTATTCCTACCAAGTTCATATTACTAACGGGCTGGGACTGCGTCTTATCCATCTTCATTTATTCATGCCAGAAGCTCCATGGAACATCAACTATGAACCTTGCCCAGCTTCCCTACTAGAGAATAAAGAGGAATCCCTGTCATTTTGTCCTTATTTTCTTTCCACCTCATTCATCTCGCACAAAGGACTGAGGCGCTATTTAAATGATACAGTGCAATTTAAATGAAATAGTGCATGGAAAGTGTTTAGCACAGTGCCAAGAACATGAAAACTACTCTGTAAATATGTATTGTTGCTATAACCACTATTATTACTCCAAATAGAATTATTTGTATGCCAACTGTTTTCTAACTCATCACTCTATTCATTATCTAGTACACTGCTGCAATGCTTCTGATTTTGGTTTCCAGCGAGAGTAAGATCAACCTGACAGCGGATGCCACAGTACCTGGAATCCGATATAGCTTCCCTGCTCAGTAAGGAGAATGTTCACATTTGAAGGCACTGCCCTGACTTAGAGGTACTTACTGACCCTTTACAACCCCTCTGACACTCTCCATATTCAAACACGGTGGAGACGCTTTGTCTTCAAAGCCCACAGGTCTGACACTTTGGTAGCTCTTTGCCCGTCATGCTGAGCTGCAAAGCTGCTCCACTCCTTGAGTTTTCTCTGTTGCCCACCTCTTCCTACCACTGTTGCCAATTCCCTGGGCACTCTTCTCTATTACTTCTGTTTTTCTCTTTATTGTCGCCTACATATTCTTGGGAGAAAGTGGCAAGAATTTCAGCTAAGCTAAGCCTGATACCCAAACATCCCCCTTCAACTGCTGTGAGACCCACCTCAGCCAGACACATCTTTGGTCTCAGAATCTTTTCTTGTAAAATAAGGACAACACAAACCTTCTGTGAAGGCAGCTGAGAGGATATGCATCTCCTAATATGACAGTGTTGGTTCACAGTATACGGAATTGTTAATAGTATTGTTGTTCTATGTCTTCCCCCAAATTTAGGGACACTCTAAAAGCCCAAGGGCACTAACATGCTGTTTTCTGATAGCTGGCCACCTACTACACGTGTTAACGCAAAAATGCAGTGCAAGAATTTTTACGCAGGGAAGAGCAGGAAGCGGTTTTATACATTATTGCATACAACTAGAAAGAGGTTGGGGTCGTCACACCCGCATGCATGCAGGGTCACACAGAAGAACCTCTGATAAAAGTAGTCAAAAAAAATGAATGCATTTTCTCAACTGAGCTATCCCATCCAGCCCAGATTCAATAATTTAAAAGACAATGCTCGATGCTCACTTCAAGGTGAGAGAAAATTCTGAAGATGAAAGAATCTTCCCAAAACTTCCTTTTAATTAAAATGTTGGTTGGCTGCATTTCTCCTGAGCCTCAGTTCTTTGCCTATGAAGGAGAAATCACAGGGGCTCTGCCTAGACAATATAGCACTTAATCTGAAATTGCAACTCAATCATAACTCGGTCTTACAACCTCATTTTTGTGCCCAGCATTGGGTAGGTGCTAAAAGCTTTGGAATAGTAAGAATTCATCAGTCTTGAAGGCTAGTGCGGGACGGCTGAAACAAAACTGTTGAACTGAAACAGAAAAGAGGAATTCAAGATGTGGCTAAATTACTATGAAATGAAGACAAGGTCAGGAGCAAAAGAAAACCATTCCCGAGGCAGCTGAAATGCGAAAGTTTTGCTGAGATGAAAGGCCGACACATTGATGTGGCTGTATGGCTCCACAAATGGTTAAGAGTTTCCTGGAATATTTCAGAATAGAAAGATACAAAAGTGTCACTGGCAGTGTTCTGAACAGAGTGAGTGACAGAATACTGCTGAATTACTAAATGAGTGATGACAGAAAGAAGAAAAAGCAGGTAGATAAATAGGTAACAGCAAGACCGATGGGGCCCTGTCGGCCACTGGCAGGTGACAGATGAGCCAATGCGTCACTGAGGGAGACGCCAGCGAGGGATGGCAACGCTCCAAGCTCCCAGACGAAGCCCCTATAGCTGAGAGGCACAAAGAGCAAGGAAGGAGCTGGAGCTGGAGGGTCCAAAGCCCAGGGCGCAAAGCAGGCCCATCTTGATTCTGACACTGCCAATGACATTTTTGCATCTTTCAAGTGAAGACAAAGGAGTGGGGGATTTGACTAGGTGCAAACCACCTCGGGGCACCGCACTCTCCCTTTACGTCTGTGAACATCCTTTGTCTCCCCCAAACACTTTGAAATGGAAAGTGGTATCTTGATTTTAAGCAGAGGAAACTAAGCCCCTCAGTAACAAATTCCAGCTGCACGGCAAACAGGAAGCGGAGTGGGGACTCAGACCTGATCTGTCTGGAGGCACAGGCTGGAAGCTCCCAGAGCTCTGCAAATTCTTTCACTTATACAATTCCTAAGAGCCCTCGAGAATGAATACACAGCCCAAATTAGCCTATCAGGGAGCAAGTGATTTCTTTGAAGTCTCAATTTTTATTTTAATCAATTGTGCACATTTTAAATTTCACCTCATAATATGCTTGTTTGTGTGCTATTTGAGAAAAGGAAAACATGTTTTAAATTACTTTCGTGTGGAAGGGCGACACACTGTCCTCGTCCTGTGGGGTTTGAACAGTATCTGACAAAAATCGAGTATCCACAGTGAGAGGAGGATATGGTGGGGAGCAGGCACTGTGCACCCTGTTTTGAAAGGCAACATAATCCACTGTGATGCTGTCTCTCTAACAATCCATTTCTAGGACAAAACAGAAATTATCAGAGTATCCCATTAAAGTCAAAATTGTGTTTAATGCCTGTGTAAGTGAGGAGAGTAGCAGTGCTCTGGTACATAGCTCCAGGGTACTCTTTCAAATTCCTTCCTGCTAAAACCATCTCTGTCCAAATGGATATCCCTATAAGCATGGTGGATAAGACAGGGTCTTGCTCTGTTGCCCAGACTGGAGTGCAGTGGCACAGTCTCGGCTCACTGCAACCTCCACCCCCTCCCTGGATTCAAGCAATTTTTCTGCCTCAGCCTCCCGAGCAGCTGGGATTACAGGCACGCTACTGCGCCAGGCTCATTTTTGTATTTTTAGTAGAGACGGGGTTTCACCATATTGGCCAGGCTGGTCTCGAACTCCTGACCTCAGGTGATCCACCCACTTCGACCTCCCTAAGTGCTGCGATTATAGGCGTGAGCCACCGTGCCTGACCTGAGCATGGTGTTTTTTTTAAAAATATGTTCACATCTGACATTTGTGGAGATGACAAAATGGTTCAACTTAATGGTGATGACAGCCAAGTCTGAGAGCCGGTCCAAGTACTGGCCAACATGCTTTATTTACGTGGACTCTTCCAATTCAACACCCACTCCCACACCACCAACAACCCTATGAAGTAGGCAGTACGATCATACCCACTTTGCAGATGAGGAAACTGCAGACAGAGGGAGTGAACCATTTTTCCAAGGTGACCTAGTTAGGATGTCCTGGGGCTGGGATTCACAGCCACATAGCTGCACTCAAGATCCTTTATTTTTAACAGTGACTCCAGGTACCCAGCCTCTGAGGTCCACATCTGCATAGCACAAAGCTAATAAACATCAGCGTGCCCAGACTTCTGAAATAATTAAGAGGCCCTCCAATCCCATGTGCTGACTAGGGCTCTCCATCTTCTGACTGGGTTGCAGTCACAAGATACTTTCTATTTGCAAAGTACACAGCAGTTGCTCAATCTCTAGTGAAGGCTCTCATTTAAAGGTGCTACTTTGTGCAAGGCGATGCCTAATCCCTGGCTAACACAGGTGCAAGGACAAATACACGAAGTTAACTTTCTAAGCTCTTTGGCACAGATGCCAAGTTTGAGCACTACTTAATTTATAAACAGTGTTGATGCCAAACAGCTGTATAAAGCTTTGCCGAGAGAAAGCTTTGCATATGGTCTTTGATGAGCTCTGCAGCCAAAAAGCCCTGGGGACAGATCTGGAACTTTTCCACTTACAGGTTATTGGGTCCTGAGCAATGAATTGAACTGATGTGCCTCAATTTCCCCACCCGTAAAATGGAGATGGCCTGTGTGTGCTGTCATCAACATTAACTGAGAAAGTTTCCCTTGGTTAAATGCGACTTGATAGCTTAATTAAACGAATAAAGTGACTAAGCTGCTACTAAAATACAACAAAGATTAATGCAGTGCAAGAGCTCAGTACAGTGTCTACCACAGTTATTACTCAAAACAGTAGAAGAAAATGATGATGATTTCATTAAAAGATTAGATGTCAGGCCGCCATGTTCTATTTTCATAGGTTAGATCCATAGCATCAATTCCTTACAAATTTGTCTATTTCAAATGGTTTCAAACTGTTTTCTCACCAATTTTCCCAACTGATATTCACAACTACCCTCGCAGGAAGGCAGCTTAACTAATATTACGCTCATTTTGCAGATGAGAAACATGAGGTTCCATGAGATTCAAAGACCTGCACAAAGGCACTGGGTTACTTGGCATCTCTATCACATCTAAGATGAGACACTGGAGTCTTGTTTCCTCCTCTGCCAGTGCTGCTTCCCAACAGCCAGGAGGTTCTGCAAAACCACAGCAAAGAAAGACAATCGGCTTCTCTGGGATCACAGGGCAAGTCCAAGAGAGGGGAGGCAGCTGTCCCCAAGTCTCTGTCCTCTCTCTGCGCTGCCTCCATGCAGATAACCGCACCCCAGGGCTCATGGGGAGAGCCACACTCCACTCAGTGATGCTAACCCAGTTCCCTCTACTCTCTCCTTGCAATTCATCAGCAAGGCTCATGTGAACATTATTCCACTCCCTAACACTCTCTCCCTCACCCACACACACTCGCACAGAGGGCTCCTTTCTCTCCATCAAACATCACAGGATCTCTCCTTTGCACGTGCCTTTCCTTCTGCTTAGAACACTTTCTCAGCATCTTCTCATGGCGGAAACTTCTTATCATTTGAATTTTCCTTTCAGTCTCCATCGTGTTGCGTTCTTACATCTTTCACAGCACTGACCACTATCTGAATTATCTTGCTTATTTATGCTCTCCCAAGCCCTTGACGGCCTTGGTCACCTCATGCAGTGCATGCTAGATAGTGTAAAAACAGAGTTTTCCATCCCCTGTAGCACTTGCCGAGGACAGATCAAAACTAAAGTTTGTATTTCCATGTGACTACCCTGAAACAGCTGAAGCCACAAAGGGGGCATGATCACAGCATACTCTAACTGGGCCTGCTGTGGTCTGAGTGTCTGTGGTTCCATCAAACTCCTTTGTTGAAACCTAGTCCTCAGTGTAGTGGTATTAGGAGATGGGACCTTTGTGAGTGTATTAGTCAGGGTTCTCTAGAGGGACAGAACTAATAAGATAGATGTTTCTATAAAGGGGAGTTTATTAAGGAGTACTGACTCATATGATCACAGGGTGAGGTCCCACAATAGGCCATCGAAGAGCCGAGGAGCAAGGAAGCCAGCATGAGTCTCACAACTGAAGAACTTGGAAGCCAATGTTCAAGGGCAGGAAGCATCCAGCACGGGAGGAAGATGTAAGCCAGAAGACTGAACCAGTCTAGTCTTTCTACATTCTTCTGCCCGCTTTTTTCTGGTTGTGCTGGCAGCCGCTCAGATGGTGCCCACCCAGACTGAGGGTGCATGTGCTTTTCCTAGTCCACCGACTCAAATGTTAATCTCCTTTGGCAACACCCTACAGACAGACCCAAGAACAATACTTTGCCTCTTTCAATCCAATCAAGTTGACACTCAATCTTAACCATCACAGTGAGTGACTATGTCATGACGGTAGAGTCCTCACTAGAGGAATTAGTGCCCTTATAAAGGAGGCCCCAGAGAGCTAACTTGCCCCTTCTGCCAAGTAAGGACACAGGGAGCAGGGTAATCCATGAACCAGGAAAATGGCAATCATCAGACACTGAGTCTACCAGCAACTTGAACTTGGACTTTCCAGCCTCCAGAGCTCTGAGAAATAAATTTCTGTTTATGAGCCATTCAGTTTACGCTATTTTGTTACTAGCCTGAATGAACTATGACAGGACTAAAGGAACACTCTTCTCTTCTGGCCAATGAACTACTGTTTTCAACAACTCTGTACAAACCTATGAACTCATTCTGCCCTGCCCAGAAAGTTTTCAGACTCCTTCATTACACCTTTTATCCCACTTTTGCAATTATAAACTCCTAACTTTCTCTCCTCAATGCACTCAGTACATTTTTACATTGGCATGTATTCTCTTGCCTATCAGGAAGGAAATAATAAATCCGATATTGTTTGGTTTATCTTTTTCATTTTATTTTTGCTTTCTATTTATTTTTGTTTGGGATCTTGTTCACAAAAATGGGTTATTTTTGAAAAACTCTGACACTTAGAAAGGCAGTATATATAGAGACTCAAATTCCAGACTTAGGAAAAAGACTAAGAAGTTGGAAAACCAGTTCTGCTATTTTTTATTTTTTGAGACAGAGTCTCACGCTGTCACCCAGGCTGTGGACTGCAGTGGTGCAATCCTGGTTCACTGCAACCTCTGCCTCCTAGATTCAAGAAATCTTTCTACCTCAGGCTCCCAAACAGCTGGGACTAGAAGTGCACGCCACCACGCCTGGCTCATTTTTGTATTTTTAGTACAGCCAGGGTTCCACTATGTTGGCCAGGCAGGTCTCAAACTCCTGACCTCAAGTGATCCACCCACCTCGGCCTCCCAAGCGCTGGGATTACAAGTGTGAGCCACCACACCCAGCCTGCTATTTTCTTAGGTGAATGAAGTGACCACTCCATGTCTCAGTTTCTTCACTATGAACTAAGGGCAAAACTAATAATGCCTGCCTTATGGTGACTGGCCCAGAGGAAGGGCTACGTAAATACGAGCTATCGTAATTATTCTGCACAGTGTCTGAGAAGAGTCTTGTGCTTTGGTAGAGACGATGCATGTAAGATCACCGCCAGAAGCTTAGGGCTATATTCTTGTCAGTTCTGCAATGTGACAAAACATACAAAGTGTCCAGAACATGTTCAATAAAGGACAGTAACTCTTCTTCTAGAATAAGACATCAATACATTATTAATTACTTCTAACTTTTTACAAACACTTTGCTAAATAGCCATAGTCTATATAAGTAACTAACGCTAATGATAATATTCCTATATTACTGGCATCTTAGTGGTTTAGAAGAGCTTCTGTGTACTTGATTTCAGTTCATCTACACTGTACAAAGCAAGGTTTACAGGGTCCCTCCCTGCCTTCCTTCCTTCCTTTTTTGAGACAGTCTTGCTCTGTCACCCAGGCTGGAGTGCAATGTCATAATCTTGGCTCACTGCAATCTCCCCCTCCCAGTTTCAAGCAATTCTCGTGTCTCAGACTCCTGGGTACCTGGGATTACAGACATGTAACACCATGCCTAGCTAATTTTTTTGTATTTCTAGTAGAGGTGGAGTTTCACCATCTTGGTCAGGCTGGTCTCAAACTCCTGGCCTCAAGTGATCCGCCTACCTTGGCCTCCCCAAGTACTGGGATCACAGGCATGAGCCACAGTGTCCCGCAGGGGTATTTCCTTTTCAAATAAGAAACCCGGGGGGTGGGGTGGGGGGGCAGAAATGGAACTTTGGTTTGTCCCTGGCCCCACAGTGGAGGGGAGGGTTCAGATTTAACTTTCTTGCAAATTGCATTTCCTTAAGCCTCAAATAAGAGGAACAGTCCTTTAACAATCTCTAGAACATTTTAGAATGACTTGGTAGGAAAAAGCAAGCTGCGATTAGAACATTTTCTTCTCCAGAACAGTCATCCAGGAGGCTGGATACATATATTAACGATGTTGCTATTGTTAAAATCACCACTGCAACAGCCAAGTGTCTTGGAACTGCCCTCAGATCCTGAAACATACTCTTCTAAACACAAGGGTTGGCAAATCTTTCCCTTTCAGAGTTGATTTAATTTTTAGAAAAAGCCAAGAATCCCATGCACTTACAAATCATGTAAATAAGTTAAGTGCTAATGGAGGATAGAAGGGTGTATTCTTTATAAAAAATAAAACAGTATAAAACAGGGATTTTGTGGATTTAAAGGCAATTGTGTATATGATTTTTGGGATGACAGACATGTACAGCAGCCTTTTTGATACTGCAGTTTACCTGCTATCTTCCACACCATGAGGCTATGCCTAGTAGCACGCGAGACTCTAGGGTCAGAGTGGAACCCAAGCCATGGGCTTCCTGCCCTGAACGTAATTAGGATGCCCAAGGCAGGCACCTGTAATCAGCCAGTGCTTACAGCTTCCTTCTATTTCCTACTCTTTCCTCTCATTTTGTGGCAGCCATTGGTTTTAGATGGGACTGACTTCACGCCTGCTCAAAATATGGGCCCTGTCTAACCAAGGCGATCAGCAATCACCCACTTATTTAGTTATAACAATTGGTTAAGGAGTGGGCATGTGACTTGAGATGGTGTGATCACAGTACAGCACAGAACTCTGCCTGAGAAACCAAAGTGGAAGGCAAGCCTGCAGCCCCAGGGGCAGATGGAAATCGTCCTCTACCGAAAGGGGAGCCAGCCCGAGAACACAGATGAAAGAACCTTGGAGAAGTGAGCCAGAGTCCCGCGACATCTGTCCTGTCTCTGTTTTATCAGTTATATGAAGCAACCCATTCCTTTATCATTTAAGCCAATAGCGTAAAGATTTTCCTGACTTACAGGCATTAGGAGTCCTAAGCTCCTCTGTCAGCTCCTACAGCACCTAATGCAATTATGTGTTGTAATAGGTATTTGATATGTGAAGATAAAATATGTCAATTTTTTTTTTTTTTTTTTTTTTTTAGATGGAGTCTTGCTTTGTTGCCCAGGCTGGAGTGCAATGGAGTGATATTGGCTAACAGCAACCTCCGCCTCCCAGGTTCAAGCAATTCCTGCCTCAGCTTCCTGAGTAGCTGGGATTACAGGCATGCACCACCACGCCTGGCTAATTTTTGCATTTTTAGTAAAGACATGGTTTCACCATGTTGGTCAGGCTGTTCTGGAACTTCTGACCTTGTGATCCGCCTGCCTCAGCCTCCCAAAGTGCTGGGCTTGTAGGCGTGAGCCACCACACCCGGCTTAAAATATGAAATTTTATATCACAAAGATTCCATGTATACATTCAAATACATGTGTATATCTATAAGATACTATGTAAGTCTGCTTCTGCATTTCTTTCTCATTTTAAACATAAAAGCTTCTCAAAGTAGGAAGTAGGTCTAATTCATCTTTGAATCCCCAGTGCTTAGCAGACTGCTTTGCCAACAGTGAGGAGCTAAGTGGGAGATGATTTTCTCAAAAGACCATCTTCAGGCAGCAAAGGAATTAGCAAGGCACTTACTTTATCTCAATCTCCGAAAACTCCTAATCTTACCTGTCCAATTACAGGTACAAACACTCTTTGAGGGCCATGATGTTGGCAATTCAAGCAAAAGAAAAACATCATTAAAGTGTACAATCTCCTGGGGGAGACTATTTGGATATAAAAATTCTAATGAGTTTGTTAAAGGAAAATAGGTCTCATGGCATCCTGGTTTACAAAGCAGGTAAGGGCATAGTGGGGCGTCCCTCTGCCTGACTGGAACTGCAGTCTCTCTTTGGTGACTGTTTGACTTCAGGCAAGCAACTTAACCTCCGTAAGTCTTCGTGTTCTCATCCATAAAATGGGGATGATGAAAGCACCTTTGTTTGCGTGATTGTTGGGAGATTAAACAAGGCAGTGCACATGAAGCCATTAGTCTAACGAGTGGCATTATCAATAAATGGAATGAATCATTATCATCATTACGTCAACACTGGCTTTTGAAGCAGCCCATTCGAAAAAGTGGCTTAATGGAAATTCACAGCTCAACTACAGAAAGGATTGCTAGCCCAAGAGGAAATGGAAGAGGATCATTCACTCACAGCACAGGTGCAAGCTCAGGGAAGAGGGAAGACTATCATCACAGCAGTGAAAAGGATTTAGAAAGCGGGTGGGGGTCGGGCACCCACGGAAGGCTTCTTGAACACCCTAGGGAGGAACCACAGGTGGAGGGCAGGGGTGACACTTCAAAGAAGCTCCAGGGCTGTATTTGAGACGTAAAGAAGGGAAATGGCACATTAAAGAGCCATACTCAGGAGGAGAGCGGATTAGGGCCACTCTCCAAGTAAGGGACGAAGCGAATGAGGCTTTTCTTGTCACCATCTGTAAAGTTTATTATTTATACTTCAAAGGCAGTAAGCAACAGAGGGGCTGGGGAGAGGGGCTGTTCCTCCCAAACGAGGAGCAGGAAATAGAAGACGCTGACCTGGGGAGAGGGTGGGAGTGCTGTACCAGAGCGAGCATAGGAAGTCAACACCAAGACAAAACTATGCCAAATTGCAGGGGTCTTTATTGCCGGCGGCAACGGAGGACTCGCGTCTCTCCAACCCGTGGCCCCGAAAGGAGGGTGTCAAGACCTTTTACACCCGTAAACCACCTCCTGGGCAGGGGTGGGGGCGAGGGGCTTTGGACATTCCGCGGGCCAGTGGGGTTTGGACATTCTGTAAACCACCTCCAGGGCGGGGGCGAGGGTGAGGGGCTTCGGACATTCTGATTGTTACTTCAGTGGTTCACAGAAGTCAAGGGAAGCGTTAGTTTACACATTGCCTGGGTAGGGTGGAAATTACAGACCTTAGTTACTTATTACAAGTTGCAGGGGCCAAGATGGCATGGGTTTGGACTGCTTGCCTGTCACATCACGGCTACAGAGAACAGTTTCAACAGAAAGCTGAGGTATGGTTGAGGCATGCAGTTTTATGGGGCTTTTACCATGTCGCAGGGAGGTCTGCTGCAAAAGGAGCCAGGCCCTAGGGGGCAGGAATCTGGACATTTACACCGCGATGATCAGTAGCTGGTGGTCCACAGGGTAGAGGAGGAGGGAGATGAGGGAGGATTAATTAAGTTGAATGTAGAGTAGGAGATGGGCCAGTTTCCCTGGCAGCCCTCGATTCTGATCTCACACGCTCTGGGTTTCTTTCCTGGAACTGTTAGGAAATGCTCCAAGTCGTTCTTAAGCTCAACCTGCTTCCAGCCTGGCTGTCCATCAACACTTAGCTGATGTGATGCCAGCCCTGGCATCTAGAGAGGCCATCTAGAGAGTCACTAGTGAGTGACTCTCCACTCACCCGGGCATCTGGGTTCGAAGAGTGGGTGATGCTCTCCTGTGAACCCCAAGCAAGTGACTTTCAACAGCTTATAATCTAGTGGGAGACGTGGATATTAGCTACAGAATCACGCAAATGCACTTCAGTGTAAAACGACAGCCATGATAAGGGCCGTGAGGGGAACCCACGGTGCGTGTGGTGGTATGAAGCAGGAGGAATCGGCCGGGGTGGCGGCTCATGCCCATAATCCCAGCACTTTGGGAGGCCGAGGCGGACACATCACCTCAGATCAGGAGTTCAAGATCAGCCTGATCAACATGCTGAAACCCCAACAAAAACACAAAAAATTAGCCAGGTGTGTTGGCAGACACCTTTAGTTCCAGCTAATCGGGAGGCCGAGGCAGGAGAACCGCTTGAACCCCGGAAGCAGAGGCTGCAACGAGCCAAGACTGTGGCATTGCACTCCAGCCTGGATGGCAGAGTGAAACTCCATCTCAAAAAAAAAAAAAAAAAAAAAAAGGAGGAGGAACCTATCTGGACACGTAACAAACTCCCAAGGCAGTGACAACAGAGGCTGGGGTTGGAAGAACATGCAGAGATCAGTCAAGCAAGGGTGGGATGGTCGCCCAGAAAACAGAGGAAAGAAAGTTCCAGTATGAAGGAAGAGTAGGAGTCATGGGCCTGGGTTGGAGGGAGAATTACTTGTTCTGGAAACAAGGGACATCTGTGTGTCTGCAGAAAGTGACCCAGGGAGCAGGCATGTGGGGAGAGGTGAGGTTGAACAGGCAGGCAGGCATGGAGAACTGCCTCTCTCCATCCTCCAAACGTAAGGGTTGTAGAGGTGCTGTCCACCTCTGCACATGCTTTCACAGCGCACAGCAGAAATCTAGGCAAGAGTGCTGGGTGAATGAAGAGTCCCTGAGATGCTCTAGGCCTGTGCCAGGCTTTTACACATCATATCTCATTGAATCGTCACATCCATTCATTTGCCTGATAGAGAAAGAATGGCTGACAAACCCAAGGTCACAGAGTGGCGAGTCCAAGTTGAGATTCTAATCAGGTACTCTTCAGAAACTCTACAGCATGGCTGCTTTGTGCAATGAGGTCCTGAAACCACCAGGAGAGTTGCTGAACCTGAATAAGAGGGATGTGGGAAGGGTTATCCACAACACGGAAGACGGGATTCCTTTACTCAAAAACGCAGTTAAGAACGGCCGCCAAGCAATGGTCCAGCTGCTGTGGAAAATGGTTCAGGAGTTCCTTAAAATACTAAACACAGAGTCCCCGTATGAGCAGCAATTCCATTCTAGGTACATATGCACCAGGAGAATGAAAACATATATACATGCAAACAAAAACTTTCATGTGACTGTCCACAGCAGCATTATTCACAAGAATTAAAAAACGAAGAACCACCTAAATGTCCATTGAACTGATGAATGGATAAACAAAACGTGGTATAGCCATGTCGTGGAATATTATTGTGCCACAAAAAGGAATTTCACACTAATACGCGGTACAGCGTGGACAAACCTTGAAAATGTCACGCCAAGTCAAGGACACCAAACAGAAAAACGCCATATGTTGTATATTATTCCATTTACATGAATAATATATTATACCATATTATGTATACCATATTATACTACATATATTATATATGCCATATTATATATATTATATATACCATATTATATTATATATATACACACATTATATATAATATGCTATTACCTATATATAAAAAATTTATAATATAGTAACTGTCTGTTACCATATATAAAATGTTTATAATATATAATGTTATATATAACATAATATATAGAATATGGTAACTGCCTGTTACCATAGGCAGTTCCATAGAGTCAGAGAGTAGATTAGGAGCTGCCTAGGGCTGTGGTCATGGGAAAATGGGGACAGACTGCTAATGGATGCAGGATTTCTTTTGGGAGAGTTGAAACGTTTAAAGTTGGATTCTGGTGAGGTTCATGTATCTCTGAATATACTAAAATCCCATGAAATATACACTAAGAATGGGTGAATTTTTATTTATTTATTTATTTTCAGATGGTGTCTTGCTCTGTCACCCAGGCTGGAGCACAGTGGCACGATCTTGGCTTACTGCCAGCTCTGCCTCCCGGGTTCAAGCGATTCTCCTGCCTCAGCCTCCCGAGTAGCTGGGATTACAGATGCCTGCTACCATGCCTGACTAATTTTTGTATTTTTAATAGCAACGGGGTTTCCCCATGTTGGCCAGGCTGGTCTCGAACTCCTGACCTCAGGTGATTTGCCCGCCTCAGCCTCCCAAAGTGCCAGGAATACAGGCATGAGCTACCGGAAATATGTATTTTTTAAAAAGAATATTGACTAAAAGTTCAAACATTAGAGACTAGCAGGCTGGTTTCAAATCCCAGTCCTACTCATTATTAAGCCATGTGAAACAGATCAGATGAATTTCTCTCTGTAAGCTTTAGTTTCCACATTGGTTCAAGATGCGTAACACCAACTCATGGGGTTGCTGTAACTACAAAATGAAACATTTCACAGGAAGCATTAGCCTTGCATTTGCCGTAAGATACTCACATTAAAAAAAAATACACAGAGCAGTTAATACAACATAGTATTCTAGACAATCATTTTGGAAACCACAAATGTCATTTAAAGGCACAACTAATCACATTCACAGGCAAGTACTGTATTGCTCAAGTGTCTACCCTCTATCCTCATTTGGATGCAGAGATAGGGCAAAGGTGGCAACCTCCAGGTGACAAAGATGGCAATCCAGCCATGGTCAGAAGCATCAGGTATGAGGAGGCAACTCCATTGCTAACTCCTCAGTATGGAAAGTTAAAACTGCTCAACACACTGAGGCTTCCCAAGGAGCCGTATTCCTCATTCTTGTGAGCAATGAACAGGCATGCAGCTTCAACAGCCTGTCTTATCTCCAGTCCTGTCCTCTCCCTGTGTCCTGCAGTACACAGAGGAGACCTGGGTTCAGAACAGGACCAAGATTTGGGGAAGAGAGTGGCCCGTGAGAGCAGACATCCATCCTGTAGCCTCTGCAGAGGCTGGGTTAAGCTGAGGCTTTGAACTGTCAGGTCTGCGGGAGCATGTCAGGTTTCTCTCTGGAGCTACTGCTCACACATTATCGAAGTAGAGATGAGAGGATCCAAACGGGCTTTACTAATCCCCTGCCCAGCTCACGTGTCATCCCCACCCCTAGAAGGGGGGCAGGGACTGGGCTGGTTTCCCTGGAAGAAGAAAAGGCTCACAGGGCCCGTTATAGATGCCTCACACATCTGAAGGGTGATGCTGGGAAGAGGGATTCATTCTGCATGGTGAGGGGTAAAACCCAGAACAAAGGGAGAAGTTACAAGAGGAGATTTTGGGCTGAATATGAAGAACTTTCAAAAGCCAGAGCTCTTTGTAGACACGACGAGCTGTCATGAGAGGGAGCGAGTTCCCCTGACTGGGGAGTCTGTGCACAGGCTGCCTGATGACTTGGGTTAGGTGAATGGCCATCCCAGGCTTTCAGGATTCCTTGTCCTGCTGAGACTGTGTCATTTCAGGAATCATCTCTAGGTTCCTGTCACCTGCAATCAATTTCCCTTTTTTCCCCTCACTTGCCAATGCTTAATAAATGATGGATCTGACAGCTCTGCTCTCAGAGCGGTCTATTATACAAAGCAGCAGACAGTATGTATTGGACGAAATTATCATGCCAATCCCGGATACCCCAGAACTCTGAAGCATAGTAGGTGCCAATGTGCAAATCAAAGTGGCAGCATTACCCAGGCTTTACAACTACCACTCAATTAGGGGACTGACAGCCATGAATTCTCCACACTTGCCTGGCTTCCCTTTGAGATTAGATCTTCCCTGAAGGGAAGAATGGGGCCTCATTTCAAACTTTCCCCTCAAAGGATGCCCTGAACATAGGATGTACTATATAATTATACACACACACGCGCGCGCACATATATATATATATGAAATATATGTTTTTTTGACTCAGAGAAAGATACATTCTTCTCATTTAGGGCTGGGGAGGCAGCTGCTGCTTTTGGCACAATTTTCTATTTAAACCGAGCAATCAACCACAACACTGGTCTAGGCACAGAAGCCGTACATCTCTCGGGGCCAGAGATCAACACCCCCTCCCCACTCCCCAAGCAGCGATCTGACATCAGGGGCATGCTACTGCTCCTGCTTCCTCCAGGAAACCCTTCCTCTTCACTTAGGCTGAAGCCAACATGTAAAATCCCACCTGGGGAAGAGTCAAGAAAGTTGCATGGAGCCAGATGAAGAATCTGCATCGTCATAAATGTATCTCTTTCTTGAGTTAAAATTGTTGCAGAATTCTATCTTGTCTGGCCTTTGTCTAGCAAGCTGCCCACCTCTTCTTAAAACTCAGGAGAACTGGCCAGGTACAGTGGTTCAGGCCTATAATTCCAGCACTTTGGGAGGCTGAGGAGGGTGGCTCACCTGAGGTCAGGAGTTCAAGACCAGTGTGACCAACAGGGTGAAACCTCGTCTCTGCTAAAAATAAAAATATTAGCCAGATGTGGTGGCCCATGCCTGTAGTTCCAGCTACCTGGGAAGTCCAGGCAGGAAAATTACTTGAGCCCAGGAGACGGAGGTTGCAGTGAGCCAAAACTGCAGTCCATGGGACACCAGCCTGGGGGACACAGTGAGACTATGTCTCAATAAAACAAACTAACAACTACCCCCCCCCCCAAAGAATCCTCAGGAGAATTATTTCAGCCAAGAAAGCATAGACTGTACCCCAAGACTTTGTATCAGATATTTGAGAGACAAGAGCAAGGCAGAGTCTGCTTTTAAGGTACTCACAGGCTGAAGAGGAGAGCGGGAAGTCATGAAGAGGTAAGAGAATCAATGGTCGGATCGTGTCACATGCTGTGATCCAAGTACACACCCTTCCCACCCCCCCCATGGTGACGGTCAAGGGAAGCCTTAAGAATGAGCTGTAATTCAGCAGGCTGAGGACATGAACATCCCAGGCATAGGCACCAGCTTTTCCAGTGGCCTGGAGACCTGAGAGCAGGTAAGCTGTCTGCTCCAGAATGTTGCAAATGGAACGAGGTTGTCTGAATGGGCACCTGGTACTGGGAGTTAATCCTGGAGCGGGGCTTTGAGTGCATAGCTAGGGACACTGACAGTCCTGGAGTATATGCCCAGGGGAATGAAATTCTCACACATGCTATAATATGGACCACACTTGAAGACATCATGCTAAGTGAAATAAACCAGACATAGACTAAAAAAAACCTCCAAATATCGTATGACTCCACTTATATGGGATACCTAGAATAGTCAAATTCATAGAGACAGAAAGGAGAGTGGTGGCTGCCAGAAGCTGAGGAGGGGGGAGATTAAGGTTATTATATGTATTAACGGGTATAAAGCTTCAGTTTGGAATGATGAAAGCGTTCTGGAGATGCATGGTGGTGACAGCTGCCACACAACGTGAATTCACCTAAAGCCACCGAACTATGTATTTTAAAATGGTTAAAATGGTAAAATGTTGGGTGTATTTCACCGTAATAATTTTTCTGAAAACAACTGTAATCACTTAGAAGGCCAGGAAGCATGGTGTTCTGGTGGAAGACACAGGTTCACGGCTACCCTTTTCTCATCTATGTCAGTTGAGGAACGCCAGCTTGCTCTGCACTGGTGTGGTATCAGAATTACATCCCTAGGGGGACTGCTGCGGCCTCACACTTTACAAGCAATCTAGCAGCTTTTAACAGCTGTCACCTCCTGAAAGAGGGGGACCTTTCAATCACACGATTCCTACCTCTTCCTTGCGTTTCTGACGAACTTCCCTAATTTTATACCTTTGGGTTGAGGGAAGAAATGAGACAGAACTGAAACAGCCACGCTTCCCTTTGATAATCTGCTCCCTCTCCTAATTAACAAGACCCCACACAACTAAACATCTGCCAGCCTCAAAAACTTTCACAGAGATGAGCTTTGATCACGGTGGAGCGCACAGGGTCTACACGGAACAAGAGAATTTCGTACAGCCAAAACCAGACGGTGCCGGATCCAACTCTGCTCGATTTAATCTGACATTCTGAAGACGACTCGTGAGTGTCAGCCTGGGCAAGGCACAAGGGCCACTGCAGATGTTATAATGAACCGCAAGTTTCTCTTCAAATAATCAGCAGTATGTTCAGCTCTCTTATTCCGTAATTCTCTATTTTAAAGTTTAACTTCCTTGTATTTCTAGTAAACAACCTCCTTCCCTGGTTCTCATCAGTAGTTCACATCTGCTACCAGTCCCCACCAATCCTGAATCATTCGGGTCACCTAATCACCCCTGGCTGCCTACTCTGACACGCCCTTAACCATCCTTCCCGCCAAAACAACCACCCTGCCACTCCAGCTAGGACCTGTGCTCCTTTTAAAATAGCCAATCAGGATTAGTCTAGCTTGTGGGGTCTAACCCCTAGCCAATAGGGGATGACACAGCAGCAGGGAAGAAGCCCCATCAGTGATAAGTACCCCTTCCCCCCTTGTCCGAGCGTGTGGCCGCCATCACTGCTCCATCCCTGTGCCCCACACCCTTCTATAGAAGTAAACTGCTTGGCTGAGAGGACATTATCTTCAAATGCTATTTCTTTTGCGCATCTAAATTTTACTTTTAACACAAAGCACTGGGAATGAGTAAAATACAATCACTGCCAACTTGAAGGAACACATGGGCCCAAGGCAGCCTTTCTCCTCTTCCAAGGCAACACTACTCATGGGTAACCAGACAAGAGGGTCATGTTAATTACACCCTTACAATTTTCTTAAAAGGGTTTTCTAAAATCTACATCTGGTAACTCAGCACTGAAGTGTTCATATTTGACTTTCTATCTGAAAATTCTCTTTTCTTGGTTTATCTTCTTTCTCGCTCCACTCTCGCCGAATGCAGAGAGAACTGCCATGTGGTGATCTCAGCCAACAATTTGTCATGCTTATAAATCACCTTTTGCTTCCTGGAGAAAAGTTACCATGTACATCCATGACATCCTATCGGGAATCATGCAGGTGTATACAAAAGGTTGACTGGCAACTGTCACATATACCGCAACCAAACCAGCTCATCCTGGCAAGCAGTGAAAAACACATCGCGTATTATTACTTCATGTGACATCTGTCTCCAGAGAAGCCTCTATCCAACTGTGATGGTGTTTGCATGCAAAAGGAAAACACGGCAGGAACGTGTTGAAAAAAACCCAGAGTGAATTCAAATGGTGGGGATGTCTATGAACCACAACTGTTTTCCTCTCTAGAGTCATTAGTGTTAATTACTAACAACTACCCTGGTGACAAGAGCTGGCAGTTACTTAGCTGCTAATTGGCTTCAATTTACCGCTCTGATTGTGTGGTCACAGGTATACATTTGCTTGGGGACTGAGGAAAAGAACATATATAGCAGACCTTAGGATGTTCTTCCAAAAGACATCACCTGCCTGAAACGACCCGCCTAACCCAGTGGGTTTCAAACTTTCCCATGCACTGTAATCACTTGGAGGGCCCCATCCTCAGGGTTACTGATTCAGTAGGTCCGGGGTGCACCCCAACACCTTGAACACTAACAAGTTCCCAAGGGCTGCTGCTGCTGGTCTCAGGGCCACCTGTTGAGAACCACTGGCCTGATCAATACTCTCCCTCAACCTGATCCAAGGCACCCTCTCCCCATCTTATCTGTCCCATCTGCAAAATAAAGGCAGAGCTACAAAAACAATTGCCTTGGAGGTCCCAAGCATACATCCCATTGCAAAAATGAAATGGTGCCATCTTTAATAGATAGACCTCTATTGAAAAAGGGATTTTTTTTGTTTGTTTTTTTGAGAGACAGGGTCTTGCTCTTGTTGCCCAGCCTGGAAAGCAAAGCAATGATACATCACTGCAACCTCAAAGCCCTGGCCTCAAGTGATCCTCCCACCCAAGCCTCACAAGTAGCTGGGATAACAAGGTCCATGCCACCACACCCAGCTAATGTTTAAGTTTTTGATACAGATAGGGTCTTGCTATACTGCCCAGTCTGGTCCCAAACTCCTGGCCTCAAGTGATCTTTCCACCCTGGCCTCTGAAATTGCTGGGATTATAGGTGTGCCATTGCACCCAAGATTTTATCAACATTCTGTGTTTTTATAAATTATCTGTGTGTCGCCCAAACCTAACTTGGTAATTTAAAATCTCTCCAGTGTGCTTCCATTTAGACAGCAATGAATCACAGACAGTAAAGGAAAAGTGAGTGATGCATGTTTACCTGGGCTTTACCTCGCTGTGACAAGTTGGCATTTGGAAAAAGGTCTCACCGCTCCCCTGCTAGACCTCATCTCTGACCTTGCTTTGATCTACATTTGAAACCTAAAGAACAAGAATGTGTGAACACAGTAATAAAATCAAATCAATATTCCAGCACCTACCTACCTACCAGATTAGAGAATAAACGTGAGAAATGAGCTCGTTCTTCTACTTAATAAACTACCATAAGCAAGCAATGTACTGGGAGTTAAGGACGTAAACACAGTATTAGTAACTGCATTTATTAAGCATTGACCATGCACAAAGCGGGATAAAGATGTAAGTCTTAATCCCTGCAGCCACCTTGCAAGGGGGTAGTGGCGATGACAGCAAATGCACGTTACAGGCCTACTAGGTCCCAAGTCTCCTCTAAGCATTTTATACATATTTACAGATTTCATCAATAACTCTACAAGTTAGAAACTTTACGGATGAGGAAATTCAGCCATAGAGAGGAGACCTCCAACAATTGGCTTGTGTCTCTGTGCTAGAAAAAGGTGGAGGTAAAACTGGAATTCAGGCTGCCCATCTCCAGAGGATGTGCTAATGACCATGCTATACTCTTACCACTTCTGCTGCTAAGCGGTATTGCCCACATTTCAATGATAAGAAAATACCAAGGTTCACAGAGGCTAGAAACTGGCTTTCTTTTGTTTCTGAGACAGGCTCTGCCTCCAGGAGAGCAGGATGGGGCGCAGAGGTGCAATCTTGGCTCACTGAAACCTTGGCCTTCCAGAATCAAGCGAACTTCTCACTTCAGCCTCCTCAGTAGCTGCAATTACAGATGCATGCCATCATCCCCAGCTAATTTTTTGTATTTCTCTGTTGTTGTCGGGACAGAGTTTCACCATGTTGCCCAGGCTGATCTTGAACTCCTGAGTTCAAGCAATCCGCCTATCTACTAAAAACATAAAAATTAGCCGGGTATGGTGGCGCGCGCCTGTAGTTCCAGCTACAATTTAATGGAAATTGAGACTCATTTCAGGGCAGTAAAAAAAGCTACCCATGCCTCAATTTTAGCTGAGATTCCTCTGTGAGCTAAATGGGCTAAACCTTGTGAAATCAGTGCCTTATTGAGCATATGACAACTCAAACACTTTTTGGTTCCTGTTCCAGACTGTTACATGGCCAGGGTCCTCCTGTTACACACAAATGGCATCCGGAATGATGGCTTCCCAAAGTGCTGGGATTACAGGTGTGAGCCACTGCACCCAGCCTGGCCTAGCTTTAGGTTCTAACGTCTGTGCTACATGCCCCAGGCTCTCTGGTGACTGGCAAATGGTCCCTGCTCTTGAGAGAAGGCAAGCTTATATACAAACGAACCCAATTCAAGGTGCTGGGTGCCAATACAGTTCTGTGTTGTTGGGCAATCCATCACACTGTGTGACTTGCTTCCTGTTTTACTGATGGGCCGTTAAATGACTGATGAGACCAACCTGGGGCAGCCAGACTGTGCTCCCATTTGGACAGATGTTTTCACCTGTGGCAGCTGTACTCAGGTATCTTCACATGCAGCTTTTATTGCTGCTATTCCTTCATGTTGTTGATGATGAGTTGTACCTGCGTGTGTACTGCCTTATGCCTAGATGTGGGGTAATCTGGAAGCCTGTGGTAGTATTCACTGAGTATCCTTTAAACTGTTAAAAATACTTGAAGTCTCTGATACAACATGAGTGCTACTTCCCTGGCATTTAAAGAGGTTTTCTGCATGTTTTCTGTACTGTTACTCAGAGTGAGGGAGGATTCAGCTTCGCATCATAAACTCCAGGGCACTTGTGGCCCCGTAATCATAGTTCCCAAATAGTCCATGGATTTTAGGTGACCTAACAAGTACAACCAGGGGGACTGATCTCACAATCCAGTCTAGAGAATGGACCCTCCCTCCACCTCGCAGCTGTGATGTTTGGAGACCCTATGACAGGGATGGAGACCTTCACCCCAGAAGAGGACCTGGTAGAAGGAATGCATTCAGGGGCCGTGAGCTTCAGCTACACACGGCCCTCGTCTGTCTTATTACTTTGGACTGCCTCCACTGTGAACTGTGTCTCTTGCAAGCCAGTTGCTGCTCACTCCATCCTGGTAAGACAAATCTGCGTCATGTCAAGGTTGCTTGTTTTCCACAAAACGAAATGCCATTTTTCCACTTAGTAGCCTGCCTTTCCTCCTTTGATTCCACAGCCAGAAATGGCTTTTGTCAAACTGTCTAACTGCAATGGCTAAGCCTCCCATGTGTGGATCGGACTGTAGCACATCACCTTGTCTCACCTCTTTATTGTACCTGAGGTCCCAGGAAAGGAATGGTCACTTGGGGATTGATCAAACAGTTGTTTTTTTTAAAGCCATGATTTTTTTTCCTACCTCCTGCAAAAAACTGATCTCATACAACTTCCTTATGAGCTAAAACATTAAATTTACCTCTGCCAGGGCCCTGACATTTTTGATGTAGTATAAAGAGTCACTTGCCTCTTAGGAAGGAAACTGAAAATGTAGATTAAGAATCTTAAGAGAGGGCCGTGCGCGGTGGCTCACGCCTGTAATCCCAGCAC
>NW_016107632.1:326083-342336 GCF_001604975.1 Cebus imitator
AAAAAAAAAAAAAAAAGGAAAAAAGAAAAGAATCTTAAGAGAATTCAAATCCTTTGACCCAAAAATCATACTATGCTAATTTGTATTAAAAATGAATCTGAAATAGAAAATGTTGTAAGCCAAAGAAATTCCACAGTCTTTAATTAAATCATCAAAATAGAAACAGCCTAACTGGCCCAAAATAGGAGAATGTCTTTTAAAAAATTATGATTTATCACGAGATGGAATATTACCCAGCCAGTGAAAGTGATAGTTATGAAGATCGATAACGTTAAGTGAAAATAAAAAGCAGAAATTAGAATTACATAGAGAAGGAAAACAACTGTCTTTAAAAATATACAGAAAAGCAGAATGCAAGTAACTAATCAAATAATGGTGGGCCAGGCACAGTGGTTCACGCCTGTAATCCCAGCTACTTGGGAGGCTGAGGCAGGAGAATCACTTGAACCCGGAAGGTAGAAGTTGCAGTGAGCCGAGATCATGCCACGGCACTCCAGCCTGCGCAACAAGAGCAAAATTCCATCTCAAATAATAATAACAACAATAATAATAATAATAGTAGTAGTAGTAATAGTGATCCTCAGATAGATGTATGATTTGTCTCTTTTCCCCTAACTTTATCTTCTCTTCAACACCCTGTGATGATCATAATGTACTCTATAATAAGCAAACACGTTCACTGTTTTTATTATTTTTTAAATGTCTAAGCCAGATGTGAGACATCTCTCCAACCCAGGTTTATGCAAAAGAAGGAGGCTAATGCCTGAGGGTCCCAGAAGACGCAAACCTTCCACCCCGATGGTGTTGCTGGTGAGACACGTGGATGCACGGCTGTCAGGATGTGTACTGGTGTGACCATTAATCAAACCACTCAAAAGTGAGGAATGTAAAAGACAGGCGCTGCGGATGAGCCCTTTTGCAGAAAAGGAACCTTGTGCGGGCTAGGAAAAAAGATCTGTAACAATGCAGCCAGTTAGTAAGATTAATGAAAGGAGAAACCACTTTGCATGGTGGTCAATCTTCAATAATTTAAGGGCAATCGAGACTAATTTCGAGGTAATAAGAAAAGCTACCCATGTCTAAATTTTGGCTGAGATTCCTCTGGGAGCTAAATGGGCTAAACCTTGTGAAATCCGCACATTACTGGGCATACGGCAACTCAAATGCTTTCTGGTTCCTGTTCCAGACTGATCCAGGGCCAGGATCCTGAATCTTACAAATGGCATCCAGAAGGATGGAGACCAGCAGCAAGAACACACACTGCCTGAAAAAAATGGTGATAAGTAGATCCGGGAGGTAGCTGCAACTCTCTAGAATATAGAAACAAACATATGCAACAGAGGAAATTAAGTAAAATCTACCTGGACTGCAACAGGACTGAGAGAACCCTTGAGTTGGAAGGGACATTAGTTCATTTTCCTAATCCCGGAACGGTCCCACATGAGAAAAAGCAGCATGTCTCAGGGACTGGAATGCTAACTGAGTGACTGCAATGACAGAGAAAGCTCTGGAGCCTTAAGAGCTGATACACACACACACACACACACACACACACACACACAGAGTCATGTGCCACATAATGATGCTTTGGTTGACAAGAGACAGTATAGTGTTGTGGTCCCATAACATTATAACACTGCATTTTTACTGCACCTTTTCTACCTTGAGATACACAAATACTTACCATTTTGTTATAATTGCCTACAGTATTCAGTATGGTCACATGGTGTACAGGCTGTAGCCTAGGAGCTACAGGCAATACCACAGCCTAATGTGTAGCAGGCTATACAATCTATGTTTGTGTAAGTACACTCTATGATGTTTGTGCAATGATGAAATCACCTAATGATGCATTTCCCAGAACATATTCTCATCGTTAAGTGTCATAGACTGTATACATGTTGATAGGAACCAGTCTCCTGTGGATACTGAGGGACGACTGTGTGTGGACATACCTCACACAGCCTTCTTTCAGTTGGCTAGTCTATGTATGTTCACACACATGCACAAATGATGACGCACAGTTATGCCTGTCTGTGTATATATGCATATACAGACATATGCACACACATATGTAACATAGGTGTGTGTATAGACAGCCAGCCCTCTGTACCTGCAGGTTCTACATTTGCAAATTCGACCAAATGTGGATCACAAATATTCTAAGGAAAAACAATAGAAAAAGTAATAAAAGTAATACAAAATTAAAAAAACACAGTGTAATAACTATATATTTACACAGTACTTACATGGTACTAGGTATTATATTTAGAGAGGATTTAAAATATGCAGGACATGTGCATAGATTGAACGTAAATACGACACAATTTTATATAAGGAACTTGAGCGCTGCCACATTTTGGTATCCATGGGGTTTCCGGAACCAGTCGCCTGTGGATTTCAAGGGACAACTGCATGTGCAGGTATCTCACACAGCCTTCTCTCACTCAGCGAGTCCACATGTGGAGGAGATACACTCACCTGAGTTTCAGCACTATTACAGTGAATCTAAAACACAGACCTGCAAAGGGCTGAAACAACCACTTCATTTGACAGTCAGGGACAGCCGAGGCCCAGAGAAAGTACCCCAAGCTCACTGAGTCTGCCAGTAGCAGGAACACACAGCACAGCATGAACCAGGCACTGTGCCAAGTGCTTTAGGCGAAAGATCTCCTGGCAGGCAGGTCTTGTTCCTATCCCTGTTTTGCTAATGAAAACAAAAACAAATTGATACTGAGCAGTTATTTGTTCAAGTTCTCAGAAAACAGTAGAGCCAAGAATGAGCCACTCCCATTTCAGCAGGTGTAGCTGAAATACAAAAAATTAAAAACAAAAAAGAATGAATCATACATGATGTGCCTTCAGACCACAAGCTCTTAACTCCAAAGTCACCCGTGGTAGTGCTGGGGCCTTGAAGCCTAGATTTTAATGCAGGTCTCTGGACTTTTGCTCCAAATATTCCTTCTCTTACAGAATTACAAGTGGCTTTTCCAGTGCAAATTGATGCACAGAGACCTAGAAAGACATCCATGAGAAGGTAAAGTCTGGAGGGTCTTCCTGCTTCTGCTGCTGCGTTCTGAGGGTCTGGAAGAGGACCTGACCCATGATTGGCACTTGATACGTATTTGTTGAACGAATGAACTATTTTTCACAGGGAGCAGAAAACAGCCAGCCAGGATGATCTTTCCCAGAAAATCGGAGCTAAACAAGAGCTCTGGGCTCATCCACAACGGGTTCAAAGAGAAAATCGCCAGAAAATCTGCCCAAGAAACCCCCTCAGTTTATACTTTGAAGAACCCAGATAGGGGAGGGGCAGTCCCTGCACTTAATCTGCCCAAAAGGTGGTGCACGGAAGGTTCCCCGGTCAGCGCCCCAGATCTTACAAAAGGCATCCAGACTGATGAACACCAGGAGGAAGAAGATGCTCCTGTGGACAGGATGAGGACGAGCGAAGTGTCCGAGGTCACCCCTTGGCTTGCCTTCCCCAGTTAGCAAAGAACACTCTCACCTGCATATCCCACAAACAGCACCAGCCTGGCACCTCACACCTAGCACCCTGCCAGCCTCAGAGTCCGCGAGTGAGCAGTGCCACCGTGTCCAGGCCCCCTCAGAGCCTGCGCTTCACCAGGCTGAGAACAGCGGTCAACGATAAACAGATAAATCCAGAGTGAAAGCCGAGTGTTTGCCGCAGAGGATGCAGGGAGGTGTAAGGGGTGCTGCTTGAGAGAAGACTGAGCGGGGAGGTTCCTCTTCTAAGGTGACCTCTGGGCAGAAACCTGCAGGAAACGAAGGGGTGACTGCTAGGGCTGTCTGGGAGACAGACCGAAAGGCGGGAGAAGAGTGAGCACAAAGCAGAGAGGCAGATGCGCGCCTGGTAAGACAGCCAGCGGGCTGAAACGGCGTGAGGATGCTGGGAGAGGCCCGTGTCCCCGCGTCACACCAGGGCCAGCTGTAGGGTCATGAAAAAGACACCGTGCTGGGTTTAATAGCGAAGGAAGGAAGGAGGAAAGGAGGGAGGGAGGGAAGGGAGGGAGGAAGGAAGAAAAGATAGGAGCTCTGGGCCTCGCAAATTATACAGCCGGTCCTGCGTCCCATCAGACCACTGAATACTGGCCAAGGTGATGGGGTGGAAGCCTCACCCACCTCCTCCTATTTAAGTACCTCTGTCCCCTGTTTACTAAAGACAAGAATCTCGTGCAAGTAACCAAGGGGACACATCATTTTCTTTTTATATGTTGACTATAGCCTTAAAAGGAAAACATACTTTTATATAGCTACCAACTCTTGGTTATCTACATTAAAAAAGGGACCAGGAGTGTGAATAACTCAGAAGAGCTGATGAAAATCCCCAGCTCTGGGAAGCAGCATGCGGCATTATTTTTTTTTTTCCCTGAAAATTTCCCTTAACTGAAAATTCCTATTAACTGATAATTCCAAGGCCATACACCTGAGCCACACGAAAGCTACCTCTAGATTACTAAGAAAAGCTACTGCAGGATGAAAGCTTGGGAAGTGGCTACAAGCGTATATCCCTCAACCCGTCCACGCCCCTCCCTGTTATCATCACCCATCAAGTACCAAAGACACATTCTAACCTCTAGGAAAGTGGCTCAATAAAAGGGACTGAACTCGGTGCAGCAGAGCTACAAAAACACACATATAATGCACAAAGAATTTTGTATACAACTTCCAAGAGAGTCTGGGAAACCCTGGAACCTACCCACAGACCCCGAGTAAGAAGCTCTTAGGAAGGGAAATGGATGGCAAGAAACCGGCTGAGTCCTGCCCTGTGTGTATATCCCACCGATACGGTGCACCCTACAGAATGGGAGAGCTGGATCGACAAGAGCGGCTTCATCTGGAAAAATCAGACTACGAAGTAGGGCTGCGGTGAGCAGGACTGACCTGAAGACCGTAAGGAGAACAGGGTGAGGCCCAAAATTCACCTTCCTTGCTGTCATTAGATCACCCCAATTCCCACAGACTTTTCTAGGACCTGAGGCTCCCTTCCTTCTCAAGGCAAGGTTACCAGGGTTTGACTTGGGGAAATCATCCAGCCAGGAAGACCTGGCAACTTCACACCTCAAGCTGAGAAGCTAGAATAATGGTCTGTGTGCATGGAGTCCTTTATGCTGAGCACTGCTCTAAACACATGGCATAGAGGAACTCACCTGTGTCTCACACAAATCCCAGGACTTAGGTATTGTGTTCATCATCCCCATGTGAGAAAACCGAATCCCAAACAGGTTAAATCAACAGCCCAAGGTCACGCAGCCAGCAAATGGCAGACGCAAGATCTGTGTTTGTTTTTGTTTTGAGATAGAGTCTCGCTCTGTCGCCAAGGCTGGCGTGCAGTGACACCATCTCGGCTCACTGCAACCTCCGCCTCCCAGGTTCAAGCCATTCTCCTGCCTCAGCTTCATGAATAGCTGGGATTACAGGCACATGCCACCACACCCGGCTGATTTTTGTATTTTAGCAGAGATGGGGTTTCGCCATGTTGGCCAGGCTAATCTTGAACTCCTGACCTTAGGTGATCCGCCTGCCTTGGCCTCCCAAAGTGTTGGGATTACAGGTATGAGTCACTGCACGTGGCCTCAGACACAGGATTTGAACCCAGGCCAACTGGCTCTGGAGTCTGAGCCCTTCCGCCCTAGTGCTGACCATGACAGTGTCCAACATGCTCATTCCCTGAGGAGGCCCTCCTAGGTCACCAGGCCAAGGAGGATTCACTAGGACAGTAGTGGAAGTGTCACTGCACCCCCTGAGGTGACTGTAGTGGGGCAGAGGAAGGCGTGTGGTACTTAACATGGGTTTAAGTTTTGATTCTCATAACATCCTGAGATACCTCGAAAGAGACAGTCATATGTGTGCACATATTACTGCACAACCAGCTGACCGGATAGAAGTCAGCTAGTTGGAACTTACCTAAAACAAGACAGCTAATTGGAACTTGTTTTAGGCAAAGGAAAAGAAAAGAAACACTTTCACAGGCAGCTTGATTCCACAGAGCACTATGGCTTTCTGCAGATTAAAAAAAAAAAAAAAAAAAATCTCATGGATATGTTCAAGCTGAAGAATGAAGATCCAAGTCAAGACAGAAGAATCCTGACTCACTGCAATGATCTCCGGCAATTCTGCAGGTCCCTGAGCTGCCCACGTGTGTGTGTGTGTGGGGGTGGGGGCGGGATTTGTCACATATGCCCCAGAGAGGAGTTTGTCTCAAAGGAGACTGGGGCGGGGGTTGGGGGGGAGCTCCCTGGAGGGAGGAACAGCCAGGGCCTAATTTCTGCCCCAGAGACAAGGAGCTTAAAAGCTCCATTCTGCCTTAGGGATTTCCAAGTTATACTTGGAAAAAAAAAAAAAAAATCTCAACTCTTTATTCACTTTCACCAGAAGGGGGCACTGTTACCTCTAAAACGCAACTCAGGCCACTGGTCCCCACCTGATAACATAAAGTACCAGCCCCAGCACTGGCTGCCAAAGACACCCAGGTTTCATCTCAGACTCCAAACTCTCCCCACCCCCACCAGGACTTTATTCCAAAATTAAAAACAAAAACAAAAACACGTAAATGATGGTTCTCTCCCAGCTTTCTTCGAAATCACTATTTTTACGCCCTTGACTGCTCTACTCAAGCAAGTCTGTCATTTAACCAAAAGAGGAAACACAGTATTTTAGAAGTGAAAAACAAGGGAAAAAAAAAAAGAAAGAGAGCAATTCATTCTTTGAGAGGTCTGATCTACATGGCCACATCACCAGCCCACATTCTGTTTATGAGGCTGGGTAAAAAGAGAACATTGCTAAGTCGTGGTCTTAAGCGCAGGGGAATGTGTCTCTTCTCGATGTTTAGCTTAAGTAGCATTTTCTTTTCCTTAAGATTAAAAAGTTTGTACTCCCTGGCTTCCTCTTGCTGAGAGGGTAAGAGACTGTTCGTCTGTTTCAGTGTTTTTTCTTTTTTTCTTTTGAGACAGGGTCTTATTCTGTCACCCAGGCTGCAGTGCAGAGGTGTGATCAAGCTCACCGCAGCCTCGATCTCCTGAGCTCAAGCAATGCTCCCTCCTTAGCCTCCCAAGCAGCTGGGACTACAGGCCTGTGCTGCCACATCTGGCTAATTTTCTACTTTCTGTGTCACTCAGCCTTCTGAGAAACTGGAACTGTAGATGTGTGACATTATGACTGGCTAATTTTTTATTTTCTATTGATGGGGGGGGAATCTCGCTATGTTGCCCAGGCTGGTTTTTGAACCCTTGGGTTAAAGCAATCACCAAAGTGCTGGGACTATAGGCAGCAGCCACTGTGTCTGGCCTCAGTGCTTCTTAAACCATCCTGTGCCTGAGATGCATGGGGGTGGGGCTGTTCCCTGAATCCCATAATCCCACAGGGAGATGTCAAGCTTCCGCTCCCTGACAAGCACAGGAGGGGATGCTGAACTCTCTGCAGAACACAGCAGTGCTGAGCTGGGCCAGCTCTGACTCACTCCCCCACCAACACCTGCCCCCACATCAGCTCTCGGCCCCTTCTGTGCACATCTGAATCCTAATCCCAGTGGGCTCTACCTGACTCCCTCACCCTCAAGCTTTGTGTGTCTTTCTGTCCTGGTTTCAGTAATGCTCTATCAGACGTGATCTGACAGAAATTCATGGGATCCTGTGCAAAACACGAGCTGCTGTTTTGGGACTTCTGTGTGGGCCTCTCTTCCTTCACTGTGAAAAGAAAGTGTGGAGTAACTCCATGACCTGCTTCCCAGCAGCACGCTTCCTTAAGGCGTAACAAGCCTCTCGCTGTATTCTCACTGCAATGATCCGTGCCTGAAATAAACGTATCCATTAATAATAAAAATAAATAGTAATTTCACTGTGTTGTTTACATGCATCCCTCTTTGTTGGCAGGTGAGCTCCTTGAGGCGAGGGCATTGATTTTTAGTCCTCAGCACCTGCCAAAGAGGACCCTGGATGAGTATTTTTTGGCTCTGTTGCCTGGTTGCAAAATGAGACGTCCCACTGGCTGGGAACTATTGATTATTTCAGGAATGACTGTAGGACAGTAAAAAGAGAACACAGTAGGGACAGACATATGTGGTTCTTAAAAACCTTGTCCAAGAAGTAGCACTCTTGTATCAGTCAGTCAGCACCGCTGTATAACAAGTCATCCTCAAATGTAGTGGCTTAAAATGTGAGTAGGCAAGCTGGCCTAACGCAGCTGGGCTGTTCTGGTTTGGCCCAGTGTGCTAGCTCCTCTGCAGGTGTAAGCACAGCTGTTGAAACAGCTGGGCTGGCTACTACAGGGTGGCCTTGCTTGCTAGCATAGGATAGCTCAGAAAATGGGGCCTCTCTCCACATGGGCTCTCATCCTCCAACAGGCTAGCCTGGATTTGTTCACAACATGGCAGAAGGGCTCCCAGAGTGGTGGGAGGAGCCCTGGTGCCCCAGTACTTTTCAGGTCGCTATCTGAAAAGTGTCATGCTTATACTGTCCCATTGGCCAAAATGACTGACAAGGCCAGCCCAGATTCAGGAAGTAGAGATGGATGCCTGTTCTTTGTTGATTTAGTTATTTTATCTTTATTTATTTACTTATTTTTTGAGACAGGGTCTTGCTCTGTTGCCAGGCTGAAGTGCAGTGGTGCAACCTTGGCTCACTGCAATCTCCACCTCCCTGGTTCAAGTGATCCTCCTGCCTCAGCCTCTCGAGTAGCTGGGACTACAGGCGTGAGCCACCATTCCCGGCTAATTTTTGTACTGTTAGTAGAGATGGGGTTTCACCATGTTGCGCAGGGTGGTCTCGATCTCCTGACCTCGTGATCCTCCCACCTCAGTTTCTCAAGGTGCTGGGATTACAGGCATGGGCCACTGTGCCTGGCCAATGCCTCCTCTTAATGGGAAAAGCTACCTAGTCCTGGTGCAAGGAACGGATGTAGGGAGGTGAAGAACTTGTGGCCATTTTTTGCAAACACACATACACACACCACTTTTTTTCCTACTCACATTCTAACGCAGAGTACTAGCAATGTCTGCAAGGGAAGCTGGGACGCATAGCCTTGTGTTAGTCCATTCACATTGCTATAAAGGAATATCAAAGAATGGGTAACTTCCAAATAAAAGAGGTTTATTTTGGCTCACAGCTTTGCAGGCTGGATACAAAGCATAGTGCCGGCATCTACTTCTGGTGGGGGCCTCTGGCAGCTTCCGATCACAGCAGAAGGTAAAGGGAGAACAGGCAAGTCATATGGCAAGAACGGGAGCAGGAGAGAGAAAGGGGAAGTGTCAGGTTCTTTAAACAACTAGCTCTCATGTGAACTCACAGCAAGATCTCATTACCATGGGGATGGCACTGAGCCATTCATGAGGGATCCACTCCCATGACCCAAACAGCTCCCATCAGGCACCATGTGATACCCTGAGGATCACATTTCACCATGAGATTTGGGGGTGACAAACATCCACAAGTCCTTTGCTGCTGAGCTACTTCCCAGCTGTAACTGTGTTACTGAGGAAGAGAAGACAAATGTTGATGAAGAGTCAGCCACCTCTGTTGCAGGCATTCTGCAGATATTGCTGAGACACAGTTCACAGGGGGTGTGCTAATCTGCACTCCCACCAGCATCACCAACAGAATGTGTTACCAAATGTACGGATTTTCAGTAATCTGAGAGTTAATAAATGGTATCTCTGGCACTGCCTGTAATCTCAGCACTTTGGAAGGTGGAGGTGGGTTGATCGCTTAAGTTCAGGAGTTCCAGAGAAGCCTGGGCAACAGAGGGAGACTTCATCTCTAAAAATAAATACGAAAAAAGGCGGGGTGTGATGGTTCTTGCCTGTAATTTCAGCACTTTGGGAGGCTGAGGTGGGTGGATCATGAGGGCAGGAGCTCAAGACATACCTGGCCAAGATGGTGAAACCCCATCTCTATAAAAATACAAAAATTAGCTGGGTGTGGTGGCACATGCCTGTATTCCCAGCTACTCAGGAGGATGAGGCAGGAGAATCACTTGAACCCAGGAGGCAGAGGTTGCAGCAAGCCAAGATTGTGCCACTGCACTCCAGCCTGGGCCACAGAGCAAGACTGTTTCGAAAAAAAGAAAAAAACAAAAAACAAAAAATTGGCCAAGTGTGGTGGTGTATGCCTGTAGTCTCAGCTACTTGGGAGGCTGGGGTGGGAGGATGGGCTTGAGCCCAGGAGGTAGAGGCTGCAGTGAGCCAAGACTGCGTCACTGTACTCCAGCCTGGGCGACTGAGTGAGACCTTGCCTCAAAAAAAAAAAAAAAAAAAAACCAAAAAAGGGCATCTCACTATGTTTTTTGTTTTGTTCTGTTTTGTTTTGTTTTTTGAGATGGAGTTTCACTCTTGTTGCCCAGGCTAGAGTGCAATGGCACAATCTTGGCCCACCACAACCTCTGTCTCCCAGGTTAAAGCAATTCTCCCGCATCAGCCTCCTGAGAAGCTAGGATTACAGGTGCGCACCACTACATCCAGCTGATTTTGTATTTTTAGTAGAGATGCGGTTTCATCATGCTGGTCTTGAACTTGTGACCTCAGCTGATCCGCCTTTCTTGGCCTCCCAAACTGCTGGGATCACAGGCATGAGTCACCGCGCCCGGCCCTCACTAGGGTTTTTATTTGCCTTCCTCTCTCTTCATTTTTGAGAGGCAGAAGCTGCTTCTCTTTTTGTGGTTAAGGACCAACAATTTGCTTTCCTCCTCTGTGAACTATGTGTTAAAACTCTGTGCCCATGGTTACTGGTCTTTTAAAATATTAATTTCCAGTTCTTTGTATACAATTTTGAGATTAGCCCCATTGTCTGTGACGAGAGTCGCAAACATTTTCCTCTTGGGAAATCTTAATGAAGGCCAGCGCATTAGATGCAATGTGGCTGCCCTGTTTTAAATGTCACCATTTGTCAGGAGCCCAGTAGAGGTTACGCCTGCTTAACGCTAAGCCATTATCTGCATTGTCCGTTACATCATTTCACTTTTTTTCTAATTATGTTACTATTTCCTTTCCTCCTTCCAGGGTTTAAAAATAACTTTTTATTTTGAAATAACAACAGATGCACAGGAAACTGTAAAAAACATAGGGAGACGTCCTGTGTACCCTTCACTCAAGTTTCCGCCAATGTTGACAACTTAGGTAACTCTAGTACAAGATCCAAAGCAAGAAACTGTCATGGGTACAATGTGTGTGTATAGTTCTATGCGATTTCATCATATGTGTTCAAGAAACCATCACAGCAATGAAAATAGACAACTGTGGCCGGGTGCGGTGACTCACACCTGTAATCTCAGCACTTTAGGAGGCCGAGTCGGGTGGATCACCAGCTCAAGAGATTGAGACCATCCTGGCCAACATGACAAAACCCCACCTCTACTAAAAATACAAATTAGCTGGGCGTGGTGGGGCACACGTGTAGTCCCAGCTACTTGGGAAGCTGAGGCAGGAGAATCGCTGGAAGCCGGGGGCAGACGTTGCAGTGAGCCAAGATTGCACCACTGCACTCCAGCCTGGGGGACAGAGCAAGGCTCCGTCGCAAAAAAAAATAGAGAACTGTTCCATCATCACCAAGATCTCCTTAACTCTACACCCCCTTAAAAATCAAACCCATTTCCTTGCCAGGCTCCCACATCCCTAACTCTTGGCGCCCACCAATGGTATCACCTTTCTAATCTATTTTTTTCTTCACCCTCTTGTCATCTCATAAAATCTTCTCTAAGAAGTTTATTACTGCAGGATCAGATGCAAAATTTGTTTCCTTGAGCAAAAGAAACTTCTAACTCACTCCTGAGGCCACGGAATGTCTCATCCATCATTGCTTTCCCATGCTGTCCCACTGGCTCAAACCCACCCCTTTCTGAAATTACATCAGATACCAGACAACAATTTTCCTCCTGGGGCGGGGGTGGGGACGCGTGGAGCAAGCCCTCTCTTCCTACTCCAACATGGATGTGAGAAAGTGGAACAAGTCTCCCATGAGGTATGTATCCATAAAGTGGTATATGGTATATATCCATAAAGCGGAGTATCATTTGGCCATAAAAAATGTGCTACAGACACATGCTACAACATAGATAAACCTTGAACACACTGTTAGGTGAAAGAAGTCACCAAAGGTAACATGCTTTGTGACTGTATCTATGAGAGAAAAAGACCATATGGAAAAAAAAAACAACTTTATGAGAAAACCACTTCCCTCTTCCTGGATGGCTGAAGTCTCTGGTGTACCAAAACTTTCTAAGTAAAGCAAAAACAGCAAAACAAAACAACACGGAAAAACTAAGTCTCACAGAAGCTATAAGCAAAGTACAGCCTCCTGTGAAAAAGTACTGCAAAGAAGGTCCTTTCTGTCCCAGGTTTGTCTACTGAATTTATCTTTAGATCACGGAAGTAGTTTGTTTTGGTAAAGAAACCAGGCAAAGAGGGATCCCAGAGAATTGTGTGAAATCCAGTAAGGTTGCAAACACTGAGATGGCTTAGCACTATTTCCTTAGTAGAAGGTGTAAATGTTTACTGTTTTGTTTAGCAGCTTTCCATCAGGCAATGTGTTGATGTCACCAAGATGGAACTCATGGCTTACTGGAGTCAAATGATAATTAGGGGCAGGGAGGAAGGAGGAAGAGAATCAAACCTGACTCCATTCTGCAGATCTGCCACAGAGAACAGAGGGTCCCCTGACCTTTTGATAGTAACATGCTCAGCTTGATCCTTCAACATTCAGGCTCAAAAAGAAAACACGTCTTAAATGAAAGGCCTTCTGCTGCAAATTCCACTACCAGCCCAGGGCCATAGTACCACAAGGGTTTGCAGCATAAGAAGTATGATCTCCAATAAGAAATTGGAAGTATTCAGTGTTGATCTTCACTACTGGGCAAGGTAGACAAAGAGACTGGGGCAAGCTGAAAGCTGCAGGAAACAGCCTCTCAAATAAAGCCTCTCTTCTGCTGCATGTCACTGAGAATACAGAAAAACAAATGCAAGTGATATTTGATCTATACTTAAGATGCAGGTCCCAGACATGAAAATGTATCTATTAAATGCCATCCTGCCTTTAGTTCTGGGTTAAACAGCCTCATCTGTTCCTAGGTGTCCCGTAAATCTTGGGCCCCGTGTTTCCCACCCCCAGCATACTAGACCCATTCATTATTTCTATATGGGTGCTTAGAGAGGCTACAGGGAAGGGAAGCTTCTGCAGGTCTTGACTCCACATTCATCACCTGTGTCTCATCTGTCTGGTTAGCTGGCATTCAGCTAAGACACAGGGTATTGGTATTCTGAGCACAGGAACAACTAAGTGTAAAATACAGGCTTGCAAATGGTGCAGCCATTTGGAAAACAGTTTGGTAATTTCTCAAAATATTAAACATGGAGTCAACGTATCACCTGGCAGTCCCATTCCTAGGGATACACCCAAGAGAACGGATGTATGTCCACACAAACTGTGTACATAAAGATTTATTAGCAACATTACTCATGGTAGTCAAAAAGTGGAAGCTGCCCAAATACCTATCACCTGATGAAAGCATTACAAATATGGTACAGATCCATAGAGTGGAGTATGATTTGGCCAGAAAAAACGTCCTACAGACACATGCTACAACATAGGTAAACCGTGAACACACTGATAGGTGAAAGAAGTCACAAAAGATAACATGCTTTATGGCTGTATCTATGAGAGAAAAAACCTGTATTTATATGAAAAAAAAATCTACAGAGGATTAGTGGAAAAACCTGTCGTCAAGAGTTTCTAGTCTAATGAAGGAAACATACACGTGAGCAAATCAGTATAAGAGTGGGCCCTTGGCCGGGCGTGATGGCTCATGCCTATAATCCTAGCACTTTGGGAGGCTGAGGTGGGTGGATCACCTGTGGTCAGGAGTTCAACACCAGCCTGGCCATCATGGTGAAACCCCATCTTTTATTTTAAAGAGTGGGCCCTTAAAAAGGCTTGTTTTAGCCACAGATCACATGTACATAAAAGAGACAGACCTTGCATGGCTTGGGGGGAGAGGAGAATAGACCTCAGAGAGAGGGCAATGTTCAGTATTGGACTTGGGGCTTTTGGAAGCACTTATCAGATCAATGAGCCTAGAATGGGCATCTGCTCCCATTTCAGCTAGGTGCCTGGGCTCAGGGTTTTGCTTGTGATAAAACTTCCGTCATGCACAAGATTCAGAGAGTGAGGTATCCGTGTGTTCTCACATGGCTCGGCAGAAAGTGTTCAGAGTGACAACACCGAACGCAAGTCCATCAGTTGCAAAGGCCGTTCTGAACTTCCAGGGTAACTTTGATTGATTCTGTTTTCCTTTACTCTTGAGAAACTAAAACTTTCCAATTCCTGGACTTCCTTCTGTTCTCTTTGTACACTAATTAATCAAATACTCAATTAGTTCACCATTCGATTAAAAAAATACACAAGGCGAGGGGTTGTGAATACAAACAGAGTCACAGACACGCTCCCCTGCAGCTCACAGTTGACTGCAGCGTTTCTCAAAGCATGGCCCGAATACAGCACCTGCATTAACAGGGGAGTTGCTTAAAAATGCAAATTCTGAGGATAAAAACCCCTACAGGCCCCAGGAGCTAGATTTGGAAATCTGCTTTCCCAAGGGTGCCCCAAATGCTTCTGAGGCAGGTGGTCCACATACAGAGATAACGGTGCTGCCACGTGGAAGGAGCTCTGAAGGGCCAGTGAGGTGATGCAGTGGAGACACAGAGCCAAGGCCATTGGATTTATTTTCCAAGGGAACATAAATTCTGAACGGCTCTTTCACTTGTGGGCGGCACTGGGATGGGAATCAGTTCAAGCGGCTCTCTCGAAGATGAGAGCCAACTTTAACCACTCTTGCTGTCTTTCTCAATCGAGATGACTTGACATACTCCCGCATCACTGTGACACTCACCCCACCCAGGCTCTGAGGTTCCCTGGCTCCCTTACACCCTCTTTAGAGGGAGGGCAGAGACATCTGCCCAGATGATGACCCCAATAAAGAAAGGTAACAGCACAAAGAGGAAGTAACTGGCCGCTTGGCCGGAGCAAACCATAGTAACAAAAAGAAAGAAGAAAGGGGGAGAAGGGGCCCAGGAGGCAGTGGAGGGGGCGTAAACAGTGGTTCCCAAGTGATAAACCGCACCTGCCCTAGAGCAGGACTCAGCTGGCTGTAGCAGAGGTGGAGGTCCTGTACAGAAAAGCAGAACAACCCTGGTGTCAATGTCTTTCGGGACTTGGAACAAGTAGCTTAATCTCTTAGGGTCCCCCACATTTTCTGCTCTGTAACATCAGAATATTAACATTGATCTCTCAGGCTGCAGGAAAGATTAAACAAGAAAAAAAACCCGTATGAGTGAAACGTTCTAGCAACAGATGCACAAAGTAGACATGCCCACGTCTTCTTCAAACTGTGGGTTCTGGCAGAGGTCAGGGGGGCGGAGTAAAATCTTGCAAAACGTCCAATATTAAGGATAACACAGTAGTATCAGCTGAAGAATGACCAGGTTCATAAATTTGGAAAGGAGTTTTATTTCTCATAGAGGGTCACAGCCTGCAGGGTGGCTATTCTAACAGGCTGAGGACTGTAGGCTCCAGCAAGAAACCAGAAACAGACGTTTCACCAGAGGGAAAAGGAAACAGAAATTTACGCTGAGCAGGATGACCAACTATACATATTCAATAAGCTACAGGGGGAGTCATGAATATTTATAAAAGGAGAAGTGTGCTCATGCCCAATTGAGCTTCACAGCCCTTCATGTGTCCCATGTACACAACGTGGCTGAGTTAGCACCATCCAGGGGTGACGGTTTTGATCTTCTGATGTCAAAAGGTGAAGGACACAAAAACTCTTACTGTGCATTCTCCAAAGACTGGCCAGAACCATTCTTTGTTGAGTGGTCTCTGATCAGGTGAAAAAGGAGGGGTGGCATCAGCAGGCTGGTGGATATCAGTCTTTTGAGAGGACTTGTATTTGTTAAGCTCTTAGAGAAGAAAGCGTAATGGTGATTAGCGAGGGAGGGGTATAGGCATGTCTGACAACCCCATCCCATCATGGCTGACAACTTCATTTTCAGGGTTACTCTGGGGTCTCCTTGACCAAGCGATGGTCTGGTTGGTTGGGGGCTTCAATTTTATTTAACAGTAGTTAACACTTATTGAGCGTCTACTATATGCCGGGCATTGTTCTATGCATTTTGCACGTATGGTGTCATCTCTCTCTCTCCTTTTTTTTTTTTTTTTTTTTTTTTTTTTTTTTTTTTAAGATGGAGTCTT
>NW_016107632.1:342440-355161 GCF_001604975.1 Cebus imitator
CCTCAGCCTCCCAAGTAGCTGGGACTACAGGTGCACACCACCATACCCAGCTAATTTCTGTATTTTTAGTAGAAGTGGGGTTTCACCATATTGGCCTGGATGGTCTTGATCTCTTGACCTCATGATCCACCTGCCTCGGCCTCCCAAATCCCTGCTGGAATTACAGACAAGAGCTACTGCCTGTAATCCCATCACTGGCAGGAGTCATCTTTTCTTTAGAACAACCCCGTAAGGCAGTTCATGTCATCAGCCTCATCTTGTATGGAAGAGAAACTCATCAACACACCACTTCCATTACCTCACTCCCTAAACATGGAATAGCATTTTTTTTTCCTCTAATTATTCTCTCTTTTGTCCTTCCTCAGTATCTTTCCTACCAGCTTACACCTTAACCAAAGGAAACTCTCTAAAGAACTAGGAAGGGACTTTAAAGGTCATCCTGCTTGTTTTTCAGGAGTAGAAATGGCGAGCCCTCTCTAACCCCTTGCTAATCGCCTGTGAGTGTCATGATGGCTCCTTGCCTTGGTAACCCAACCCCTGAGCTCTCTACTCTTCCTCCTACTCATGTGTCCCTCGGGTTGAGTCAGCACAACATAGTCCCAACCCTACCACTGAGGTGCATCAAAATGCAACAGCTCGAATTACCTTCCTAACGTACTGTGGATGCCCCACTACCTACTGAGATTCCAGGCAACAGCACTTACCAATGGGACTGCTAAAGCCAAAAAATGATAGCAGACAATAAAGCATACATAAGACAAAAGCAGCCCCAAAGTGCCTAGCTACCTGGGCAAGGGCAGGGCAGAAAGCACTCAACGCCAAAAGGAACGACGACGAGGCTCACAGCCTGCCACACAGGCCAGGGTGCTTAGGTGAATCACTTCCCCCATGCCGGCCATCATTTTCCCATCTGTGATGCGAGGGCAAGGGGTCAGATCTTTTTCTGAGGCTTGCTGGAACAGAGAGCATCTCTGGTTGATGAGAAGACTGCATGATCTAAGATGCAGGATGGCAAAATAGGAAGCATACAGGCTTCAAAGGCAAAATTTGATGACTGACTCTGTCTTTGCTGGCTGTGCATCCTTGGAAGATTACTTCTCCTTTCTGAGCTTCATGGGGGATTCTCACTGTTATTAATATCTACCCAAACATCGGCCCCCTTCTCACCAGCTAACAGAACCATGAATTTGTGTTTAGGCAGCAGCGGGAGATTGCTGATTTCAAGAAAGGTGGGCCTCTTTCTATTCCCAGGGGATAACTAATAATCTGCACAAACCAACCACAGCAATCCCCTCCCCTACTAGCAGTGATAGGGTCTAGGGTTCAGTTTATAATTAATTTCTAAACTATGAGACGTTAAGAGAAGTCTGCTTTGCAGGTTCCTATCCTGAATAAAAAGTCAGAGACTTCACAGAATAAGCAATTTTAGGTTTGCTTCTAGCTTCATGTTTGGGACTCTGAAGACAAGACACCCGGGGCTGTGGCAGCCATCTTGCAACCCGAAGTAGAAAGCATGAAGACAAAAATCCAATGTGCTAAGAATGGAAAAGTGATGGAAAGATCAGGGAACCTGGAAACACTACTGAGCTGTTGCACAGATGATGAACTCTCTACCTCTTTATGGCTAACAGCACAGTTACTTGCAGCCAAAAGCTCTCCTGACTGAGGTTATATAAATAGCATCAGGCACAGAACTTGGAAAGGTAAGAATGCCACTGAATGGTGGCAAACGCCATTGTCTATTGAAAAAGACGCTTGCTGAGGCCTTTTTTAGCCATCAGATAAGCCTCCTAATGATATTTTTATATTTTCCTGACAAGTTAAAATGAAAACAAAATAACTAGGCAGAAAACTTTTTTCTCTTTTAAGCACTCTTGTTTCCTCTGGCCTTACAAGATTCAGCTCACTTAGGCATTTAGAAGCTAGGCATAGTTGTGCTCTGAGAACCATGTCCCATGAGGATCATGCATCAGCTTCACAAGTACAAGGCCTGGCACATAGTCCCTGCAGAGCCTGAATCTCCAGGGACGAGGACCAGGGATCTAAAAGCTCCCTTTGTGATAAACTTTCACACACATTCAAATTTGAGAAATAGCAGCCTACATGATGCACCCTGGACTCTCAGCAATTATGTGGTTACCTAGTCATTTTCTTTGTTACTAAAAGAACAGTATCTTATTGACTGGCTATTGAGAACCATAGAGTACACACCAGGGACTCAAGAATTTCAGGCCCTGACTCTCTACCGAGTTATTCAATGCAGATGGGGCACGGATACCTGGTCTCTCTTCTTATCTTCACATTAACAGATGTGACACTCTTGGTGACTAACTTGCCCTAATTGTACTTTGGCCCCTCCATCTATAACCTGAGACCTGACAACATCAAGCCAGTAGTAGACAAATTAGATCACCTACTCCATGTGCAGCATTTTTTCTTTTTCTTTTTTTTTTTTTTTTTNTTTTTTGAGACAGAGTTTCGCTCTTGTCGCCCAGACTGGAGTGCAATGGCACGATCTTGGCTCACTGCAAATTCCACCTCGTGAGTTCAAGCGATTCTCCTGCCTTGGGCTCCAAGTAGTTGGGATTACAGGTGCCTGTCACCACACCCAGCTAATTTTTCTATTTTTAGTAGAGACAAAGTTTGACCATGTTGGCCAGGCTGGTCTCGAACTCCTGACCTCAGGTGATTCACCTGCCTTGGCCTCCCAAAGTGCTGGGATTACAAGAACAAGCCACCACACCCGGCCAGGATTTTTTTGAATTACATCAATTATCTCTCCAACTACCTGGATGTGGACACCACTGTGACCTCCACACTTCCTTTTGAGGAGCCTAATGCAGATTAATTTACTGGCTCAAGATCACACAGTTAGAAAATGGCACAAGGGAGCATGAATATGTTGCAATGATGCTGGTTTTGGAATTGTGCGCTGCTGTCTAAGATAAAGATCCTGATGAACTTGGAATCCTTCACCTGGAGAAATGCAGACTGGAGGAGGGAAGGCTCCCAGGAGGATCTGACAGTAGACTTCCATTACCTGAAGTTCCGTCAGGGTAGAACCAATCACTTTCAGCTGTAGGGTCTCAAGGACCAACTCAAGCCAGGGAGCGTAAGTTAAAAGAATAATTCAGGCAGCGGAGCATGGTGGCTCATGCCTGTAATCCCAGCACTTTGGGAGGCCGAGGCTGGTGGATCACTTGAGATCAGGAGTTCAAGACCAGCCTGGCCAACATGGTGAAACCCCCGTCTCTACTAAAAAATACAAAAAATAGTTGGGCATAATGGCAGGCACCCGTAATCCCAGCTACTTGGGAGGCTGAGGCAGGAGAATCGCTTGAACCTAAGAGGCAGAGGTTGCATGAGCCAAGGTAGCACCACTGCACTCTAGCCTGGGTGACAAGAATGAAACTCCATCTCAAAAAAGAAAGAAAGAAAGAATAGTGTAGGTTTATGCAAGGTTTGCTCCAGCTGTCAGAAACAAGATTATGTTGTCAAGTGAGCTTCCTTCAAGTGGATATACGCAACACACATTGCATGCCTGCAAGGTGGGGATTGAATGGAGGGGCTTGAAGCCTCAGGAGTGCCAAGATGATCTAGAAAGCTGTTTTTGCACATTTTTGCAATCAACTTAGATGCAGTAGTGGTGCACCACTCTGATATATCCAGCATATAGTAAGTATTTAATTAATATTTGCTAAATAAATGGATGAACAGAACACAGATAAAGAGGACCAGATCTTCCCTTATTTCATTCCTACTACTTGCTAACTCTAAGAATCTCTCCAAGCTCTTGTTTCCTTCCTTGTACAAAGAAATCTTGGGCTTCAGAATTTCTTTTGATGTTGTGTTTCTTCCCTACCTAAAACACCTGTTCTACTCACCTTTGAGAAATTTGAGGAGGCTACAATGTGGGATACAGAAAGCTTCTTGAGGAAAAATGTTCTGTTTTAGACTTGTTTCTGTCCCCACAGGCTCTAGGTTGGGTCTGCACATGTAGCAGGTAAATCCAGAAATGTGAAAGTCTTGACAAGGGGGAGACTAAAGAACAGCCGTTTCCTGAACCCCTACTCAGTGCCAGACACCAACCCATATATTTTACATACATTATCTCAAATGATCCAGACACCAGCACTCTAAGGTAGAGATCTTCGCCCCCACTTTACAGATATAAAAACTAAGGCTAACAGAAGCTGGCTGTCACCAGCTCCGGGTGGAAGGTGGCACAGTTCTTGCTGGCAAATTATTCCCATCATCATTACCATCCTTGCTTAAGTTCCAGGCTTCTTGGGTCTTTCTGCTGACATTTCTAAGATGTAACATTCAGATACTGCTGATCTATCAAAATGCAAGAAAGACTTCAGCCCTAAGATCCTTCTCCCTTATCCATACACCAAAAATGTGTTCATTCCTTTGTGAGTGCCAAGCAGTGTTAGGCACAATGGCCCTGGAAACTGCTGCTTGATGATGTCCAGTTAGTCATTTACTTGAAACGGCCACTGAGAGCACGACCTAGTGCCCCAAAGGACCAGTACAGAGAGAGACACATGGTAGGTTAGAGCTCAAAGAGGTGCATGTTGAATCCAAATGTCTGATGTCATGGTCTTTCACTGGGAGGAATGGAAAAAGTAAAAACAATATTGAGAAAAAAGAAGCATCAAGCACATGCATGTGGACTGCAGGGCCATGTTAAAGAAGGGGGTAAAACCCTAACTTCATTAAGAGCATCCCGGGCTGAGTGACCAGCCATCAGCAATGGGTACCAGTCTTCTGGGAGCTAACAGATGTTCGTTTTATGAGGAAAGACAAGTACTGCTCGGCTTTTTTAGGTACCCATAAAAATTGAATAATTCTAAGCTATTCTAATAGCTGCCTGACAATCTTATTAACGTCGTCAGTTGCCGGGAGGCCCTGTCCATGCCTGAAAGACCGAGTCCTCACTTGGGACTATTCACATCAGCTAAGCTCCATTGGAACACCTTCCTTTTTTCAATTAGCTAGCCATTGAAGAGGCTGTCTCCCCATATGGCCCCTTGGAAACTCTGCGGCAGGCTGCCTCGGTGGGCGTACAGTTCTCTTTCTCAGAGGTGATGGGGCTAATAGGAGCTGTGAAATCAGGCAGGGCTCCCTCAGCCTTAGCTGTTTAACTCAACAGATGTAAAACGCCCAGACTTTGTGGATTTTTATCAGTAATAAATGGGATATCAAGTTGGGAAAAGTTAGCCCAACAACTGCACTTAATAAATCCATGTTTGTGTTTATTACTCCTGAGTCTAAAGTCATCCAAAAGAACCTAGATGGAAAACTGCCCAACTTCATCTTCCGATTTTTGAACCATTTTTAAAAACACCAACACTCATGTTTTTAATTTCCTAAAGTTCTTCCTTGTTTTTCAGAGCTGCTTTTTTTTTTTTAAAAAAAATGTAGGATCTTGTTCATATTTTATGAAATAGTTGTTTCATCTTTCTGAGGCCATTAATTTCAACTTTTTTTTTGACGTTTTCCGCTCTTCTCTGCCTTGTCTGTTTCCTATCCGTTTCTTCTTTTTTTGTTTTGCCAAAACAAACCTCTGATGTTTTTATCAGAGCTTTTCCTCCAGTGTCTACTTCATAACGTGGATGAGTAAGGCATTAGAAGTCAGTGGGCAGCTTTGAGTTTGTGGGTGGGCTTCTTGACTGAAGGCCTTCACTAAAGAGGGAGGAAGTCAGTCACTGACTTTCACTGTGTCCGCTAGTCAGGGTCCAGTCAAGAAAGCCCAGCTAGAGGAACCTTCAGAAAGAACTGCTATCCAGGTATGGGAACTGTAAAGCAAAAGGGGAATGCTGAGATGTCACACAAATGGCAACCACAAGGGCCAACTGCAATCCTCCGGCTGGAATAACACAGAGAGAGCGTGGATTCCCAGAGTTCAGAGCCCCACAGTGCTGGGACCCAGGCCTCCGAGGCGGGGCTGCCCCACTGCTGGTTCTGGATTTGGGGAGAGGATGGACTACAACTAGAACCAGCTGTATAACCAGGTGAGGCTGCATTGCAGGACTGATTCGGCCAAAAACAGGAAGCAAACAGGCAGGAGCAAGTCTCTTTTTCTCCTGTGGCTTCCGTCTCCCCATGGTGCTCCATCTATAAAAACCCCCAAAAGATATAGGTACTGGCAACGCTGAAATGTTAACAGAGTCCCATCCCCAGTAGGGTGGGTTGAAGTAGAGCTGGGTCCAGTAGGGTGTGTTGAAGTCGAGAGTAATGACTTAATATGGCTTTAAATGAGCACATGGCATATCCCAAGCATCAATATCACAATACTGGGCTGGGCTGTTTCCCCAGAGAGGAATCACAATCTCTTATCTGGAGGACAGAAAACCGGCCTCAAGCATTCTGATTTCTGAGTAGAAGAGGGGCTGAGGGGCCTCCCCTGTCAGGGCACACACCTTCTGTTCATCTCCTTGGTTTCACTCCAGCGTCCTGCTGAGACCCTGTCTGTGCATAATGAAGTGTGTGTCCAGAGCCACAATGATGCTGTGTGTCCAAGAGAAAACCTCCAGCAGGCCAGGCACGGTGGCTCATGCCCATAATCCCAGCTCTTCGGGAGGCCAAGGCGGGTGAATCACCCTAGGTCAGGAGTTCAAGACCAGCCTCGCCAACACGGCAAAATCCTGTCTCTCTCCTAAAAATATGAAAATTAGCCAGGCATGGTGGCAGGCACCTGTAATCCCAGCTACGTGGGAGGCTGAGACTGGAGAATCACTTGAACCCGGGAGGCAGAGGTTGCAGTGAGCTGAGATCGTACCATTATGCTCCAGCCTGGGTGATGACAGTCAAACGCCAAAAAATAAAATAAAAAAATCTCCAGCAGTACGTAGGGGCCAAAGAGGAATATCTCCCTGGCTGTATAAGCTGGAGGAGGGGTGGCTACTCTATTTCTTACACAACTATTTCTTATACACATTATTGACCAACCCCCTCATATGGCTGGGGATCCATTCCATGTGGCTTTCGGGAATACCTGGAGCCTCTCATCACTGAGTCTTGTCTGGGATCAGCAAAGTCAATCAGCCCACTCCTTGCCTTGTTGCCCAGTAGGATCGCTGATCTGTGACGTCAGATCCCCCCCCTCCCATCTGTATTCTCTCACTCCTCACATTTGCCGACATCCCTTGTCTGCATTCGCCTCTACCGGCATCTTAGTCCTTCTGAACTATGCCTTCTTTTATCCCTTTCCTGCCATCTTGGTGGACTTTGTGACAGTATGGAAATGAACTCATGGGTTGAGGTTGCCACGTTCTATAATTCACATTAAACAAAAAAGTCCGCATGGGTCACTTAAAACACATGTGCAAGCCCAGTTTGTCCTCTGGACCCTCCACTTGCAACATCTGCAAGGCATTACAATACAGCACTCTGAACAAGGGAAAGCCAAAATAATTTGGGTCACTTTGTTTGGAAGGGGAAGGCTGAAGAACAAACTAATGGTAGAGACGGGACTATTTGAGGACAATCTGCAGCTGTTCTCTTGCTCTGAGAACAGAACGAAAGGGCCTGAGCAGAAAAGTGCAACATGAAGGATTTTAAGTAGACTTCAAAAATCCTATCTCACGAAGATTATTGGGGTGGCTGCCACTGGCCTCCCTACCTGTAATCTCTCTCTCTACCAATGGCCTCCTGTACGTTTCACGATTTAAGATCTCCAAATCCAACAGAGCATGCATTTAATCAGTTACCAATTCATTATGGAAAGCTTAACATGCTGGGCACCAAGCTATGCACTGAGAGTGATAAACCGGACGGATAAGGCCCTTTCCACTCCACACTTGCAGGTTAGCCAGAAACAAAGACAAGTCAACACACATTTTCAACAAAACATAAATCTGATCTTTATCTACTTCCATAAATAAATTTGGCCTTATGATGTGTCACAGAGGGGGCTAAGGCCCATGTTTCGGGACACGTACAAGGTCTTTACCAGAAGGAGGTTCACCCGATGAGGCTGCCACTTCGGGCGTAACGACTCCCATCTATCCCCATTTGCACACGTGAGGAAACTGAGGCTTACAGAGGTGAAATAAAGTTGAAAGGCCATTTAAAGAAGTGCGTTAGTTTCCTATTGCTTCTGCAACACATTTTACTACAGATGACGTGGCTTGAAATCCCACATTTGCTCTCTTACAGTTCTGGAGGTCAGAAAGCCTGACGTCAGTCTTAGCAGGTTAAAGTCAAGATGGTGGCAAGACTGGTTCCCTGTGGAAGCTCTGGGGAGAATTCTATTCCCTGCTGTTCCAGCTTCCAAGGGCCATCTGTATTCCTTACCTTGCGGCCCTTAACTCCATCTTCCAAGCACATCACTCCCATCTCTGCTTCTATCATCATATCGCTTCCTTCTCTCTGCAGCCAAATCTTCCTCCGCCTCTCCCTTTTAAGAACACTCATTCTATTTAGGGCTCACCTGTACAGCACAGGATACGCCCCCATCTCAAGACCATTCACTTAATCGTATATGTAAACTCCCTTTTGCTATACACAGTATTTTTTTTACAGGTTCCAGTGCATGGATTAGACTAAGGATGTCTTTGGGGGTCATTATTCGGCCTACCACACAGATAGAAAGAGGAGGACCTGTGATTCCAGCCTAAGTCCTATGCCTCTGAGACGGAGTGCCAACCCCCTGCAGGCCTGCTTCCTGTGAACTCAGCTTTGGCCACACCCGCAGATCACGCTGCCTCAAACGTCTCCTGCAGGATCATGCCCCCATGCCTTTTCCAAGGCACTCTTTTTGCCTGGAATTCCCTGCTATTTAGACTCTGACAAACTGCTGCCTAGCCTTCAAATTCCAGCTCCGGTGCTTCCCCCCACCCTTACCCCAGCCCAAGCGAAGTAGCTCGCCTTCATCTATGCCGACACCACACTTTGGGAAACTCTTTGCACAAGCAATGGCCGTATTACTTTGTAGTGATTTTTGCTTTTTTCTTCCCCTTCTCCATTTATACAGGACTTCCTTCAGAGTAAGAATCATTTCTCTTTCTTGTACGTCCTTAAGTGTCTTCTGTGTCCAGCATCACCTGGCATGCGGTAGGCATATTTCCGTACATATTTCTGAACTGGACTGAGGCTAGCTTAAAAATGAATAGCATCATAAAGGTCGATTGTGCAATCTTCCCTGGAGGTTAATGAGAAATGAAAATTGAGCCACATTCTTTCTTTTGTTTCCTCATCAATTTACTGAGCCCAATGTTGAGCCTTATACTAGATGCCTAGAATACAGAGATAAATAAAACAGGGTACCCACCTGGGAAGTAAGAAACATGGGATGGAAGGACCCCCTCATAACGTGGCAGCCACCACGCTTGGCACCGCCACATGAAGTAACTCAATGAAGGGGAGGGCCACTGAAGGAGAAGGAAGCCATCTAAATGAGATACCCACCGCCCCTTCCAGCACATGGGTTCTAGAAAATAAGCTTATGATCTCCTCTCTCATTACTAGCAAGTTTGCTGAATTTCAAAATGCTGAATACACAGTTAAAAGGCATTTTAGGCTATCTGCCAGTCCAGTGTTTTTAAAACTAGGGTTTGCAACGCATTAGAAAAGAAATACAAAAATTCACAGAACATAGTAATGTCAAGTATTGTTTTAAAAAATTATTGTTTTAATTGCTCATCTGCATATATATGGGTATATAACGCTTACACACACGTCTTTGGGATTGTGACGAAAAATGTGTTTCTGATTGTAGAATACAATCAAAAAAGTGTGAAAAGTGTTGTTGGCCCTGTATCTGCACTTCATAGATTCTTTGCCAAAATTTTCTGATTAAAAGAGAAAAGAAAAACCAAGTTCTGGTAATAGAATCCTTCCAGCTCTTTTAATAAACAAACTGGTACATAAATTCCCCATGCCCATGGGCATGTGCACTTCACACTCTTCCTATCACCAACCCTGAGGACTGGATGTTCTTTTATTAAAGGAGCCAGTGGGATTCCATGTAGGCCCAATGGGATAAATAACTTGCTCAAATATATCCTGTTCTATTAACTAGGCTGGCTTGGCAAACTTACGTGGAAAGTTCCTTTAAATAGCCTACAATGCAATTTCCTTTAGATTGTCACAATCAAGATCAGATTATCCAGAAACAGTCTAATTAAATCCTTCAAGCTCCTTTTGTGTGTGTGTGTGTGTGTGTGTGTGTGTGTGTGTGTGTGAGAGTGAGATAGGGTCTCATTCCACTGCTCAGGCTGGAGTGTAGTGACACAATCACGGCTCACCATGGCCTTAACTTTTCCAAGCTCAGGTGATCCTCCCACCTCAGCCTGACAAGTAGCTGGGACCACAAGCATGTGCCACAACACCCGGCTCATTTTTGTAGTTTTTCTAGAGATGAGGTCTTGCTACGTTGCCCAGGCTGGTCTCAAACTCCTGGGCTCAAATGATCCACCTGCCTTGCCCTCCAAAAGCGCTGGAATTACAGGTATGAGACACTGGACCCGACCGTCTAATCTCTTAAGATGTGTAGTAATAAAAAAAAATCTGGGTTTTGAAGTTCTTCCGACCCGGGTTAAAATTCCCAGCTCTACTGACCACATGACCCCAGATGCCTGTGGGGGCTCAGGTCCCTCATCTGCACCACCGGCAGTGGCCTGGTGCATGGGGCCAGTCCCTTTTACCCTGCAGAGGCCTGCAAAAAATAGGAGCTCGGTATACATTAACAGCTCCGCCTTCTACTCCCCTTCTCTTTCTATGAATATTTGCAGAGAAGTTAAAAAATAACCACATGCCAACTACACTAATGAGTCAAGGAGAAGGACTGCTGAGAAAATGACACTTCTCCTTCAACAAAAACAACAGAGCCATGTGAACCTCCATTCTGTGACTGGGGCGCCAAGTGGCCGGGCCTTGCCAAGTCCCCCTCTGTGCTGTTTGCCAGTGAAGAGTTTGGAGTTGACACAGTGCCAGCCTCGGCTCGGCTGTGTGTGCTTGATCCTATGACCAGCCCAGCCCTGACCTTTTCTGGTATTTATGATGTCGGATTGGATTCTGATCACTGTTTGAGCTCTTGACACAAAATAAACAGGTTGGCCCTTTTCCCTGGGAGGCACGAGTGCCAGGATTTTAATACTGTCTCCAAACACTCCTCCCAAATAGTACCCTGCCCCATTGCCCCCATGGCAAAACAATCAAGACACAGTGTCTCTTCTGTTGCAGTAGCCAGCAGGCCCCGGACAGCAACCTTAGGGCAGTGAATCTCAACTGCAGCCACACTTCAGCATTATGTAGGAAGCTTTTAAAAATATGGCAGGCCAGCGCCCACACCAGAGGTTCTGACTTGGCTGTTATGATGTAGACCTGGGCATCATTATTCTTCACGTGCTCCCCAGAGGACTGTAACTTAAAGGCGGTGTTGACAACAACTGTACTTGAAGAAGAGAAGGTGCCCAGTTTTCCTAAAAGGAAAGTATGGCAGACCAGCACAGTGGCTCACACCTGTAATCCCAGCACTTTGGGAGGCAGAGGCAGGCAGATTGCTTGAGCATAGGAGTTCAAGATCAGCTTGGGCAACACGGTAAAACCCCATTTCTATTTAAAAAAAAAAAAAAAAAACCACACACAAAACCTAGCTAGGTATGGTGGTGCACACCTGTAGTCACAGCTACTCATGGGGGGCTACAATGGGAGAATTACCTGAGCCCAGGAGGTTGAAGTTGCAGTGAACCATGACCGTGTCACTGCACTCCAGCCTGGGTGACAGAGAAACACCCTGTCTCAAAAAAAGTGGGGGGGGGGAAAGAAAATATTGCAGGGAGAGATTACTGGATCTCCCAAGATTACAGAGCCAGGGCTGCGACTTGAACATGGGGCTAGCTGAGTTTTTGGAGCTCACAAGCCCTACAGATTCCTGTATGTGAACAGTCTTGGGGCCTTGGCTTCACAATGTCCAAAGGAGAGGGCATTTTGCTATTCTTTAAAACACCAAAAACAGGTGGAAAATCCGTAAAAATCCAAAACAGAGGCCCCAAATAAACACTACAGCCACACCATATACCATGGGATACCAAGAATCAAAAACAATGTGGTGCATAACAAGCAAAAATGGCTGCGATGCAAATTTAAGATGAAAAAGACTGGTATAGAATCAACATTATATGATGATCCCAATTATATAACAGAATCCAACCTGTATGCACAGAAAAGCATCTGAAATATTAACAACAGCTATCTTTAGGTAGTAGAAATATACACAATTTCCATTCTTTTCCTTTGTGCCGATATGGACAAGCACTGTTTTATTCATGACACACATGTATAAAGTGGATCAGGCTGGAGAACCTTAATGATGCCTCCAGCAGAGCAATCCATTCTTGAAAAGGTCTAGTAAATTCTTGTTTTTGGCTTTACTATTACAGTAAATGCACAGAGGGTCTTTTTGTGCTGACTGCCCTTGCCCTGTCTGGAGTTATCCTCTTACTATTCTATAAGGAAAACAAATTTTTTTCCAAAAATAAAAAAAAAAAAAAGCAGTGCCGATGTCATGGAATATCAGGGTATTTCTAAAAACTTGTCAAGGAAAAAACTATTCGGGGTTGAGCCTATGAGAAACATTAAGAGCCAGTCAAGGCCAGGTGCAGTAGCTCACGTCTGTAATCCCAGTACTTTGGGAGGCTGAGGCAGGTGCATCACCTGAGGTCAAACGTTTGAGACCAGCCTAGCCAACGTGGTGAAACACTGTCTCTACTAA
>NW_016107632.1:355271-376921 GCF_001604975.1 Cebus imitator
AAAAAAAAAAAAAAGGAAAAAACAACAAAGCTACTCAAAAGTCCACTTTCACTGTAACTGCTACCAAATCTTTCTCCAGAGATATAGGCTAGAATCTGGCATGATTTGGAAGGCGAATGTTGTATTTTGAGATTCTCCCTCTGCTGAGCCAACAGGTCACTGCTCACTCTTAGTTGAACTCTCATGAGAACCCTGTTTGGGGCAGATTTCACCATTCTGCTTCACTCTGTGTCTCCATTACTGCCCTGGACAGTGTTTCGTGCCTGGATATAACCTCAGCGACTCAAGTCCTCTTGGTAACTTCAGGGTACCTCTTATTTACTACTTCAAAGGAATAGAAGGAAGAAAAAACTATTGTAGAATCCAAACAGCCCAGAGGCCGGAGACTTAATTTTGTTTATTCAGTAACTAATATTTTAGTATCTATTAGGCTTGGATAGGTGTAGAGCCTTAGTGGCAGAGCCAGCAGGACTTAGTGGCAGATAAATGTAGGGTATGAGGACAAGAGAGGCACCAAAGACATCTCCATTTATGTGGTTCTGCCTTTGCCTCTGAGCATGAATTTGCATTAGATTCATAGAACTGAAAGAGACACCAAACCTACCTACTCAAAACCATTTACTTATTTTTATTTTATTTATTTTTTTGAGATGGAGTTTCACTCTTGTTGCCCAGGCTGTGGTACAATGACGTGATCTCAGCTCATCGCAACCTCCGCCTCTCCAGTTCAAGTGATTTTCCTGCCTCAGCCTCCCGAGTAGTTGGGATTATAGGCATGCCACCACGCCTGGCTAATTTTGTATTTTTAATAGAGACTGGGTTTCTCCATGTTGGTCAGGCTGGTCTAGAACTCCCTACCTCAGGTAACTGGTGTGCCTCAGCCTCCCAAAGCGCTGGGATTACAGGCGTAAACCAACATACCAGGCTCATATCCATTTATTTTACTGATCATTCAGTCTTTCTATGGTCCTTCAGTGAAGTACTTACTGAACAGATAGGTTTGGATCAGAAAACTAGAGAAACTTGCCTATGGCTAGCAAAGATGAAACACAGACTTGCATCCATGCGAAGTCCTCTTGCATCTGTATTACTCAAGTCAAAGACCTTCCTGGACCTTTCTTCACCTTTGCAACAAAAGGCACTGGGCTAACGCATGACCTCTAAGATCCCTTCCAGTCCTCCTTTCCCACATATGTGCATGCCAGTAAAGCCACTACAAAATGCTCTGTTTCCCGCTGCTTCTGCACGAGACTAGAAAGAAAATTTACCTCTCGACACATCCCTTTCCACTTTGACAAACACTCATTTATTTTTTAATTGATCTTCCAATAAGGCACACACCTAATTTGCTTGAATGGTGACACAGTTAATTAGGCCAAACGAGAAAACAAACCAAAAAAAATGTCCAGGACGGCTAGCCCAGGTAGAATGTACTACTTAACAAGAGCGGTGGCTGATTTCTCAGTGAAGAGAAATTTGTAAAAGGGAAGATCAGAGACATACTCAGCTTGGTCAGAATTTTAATTTAGGTCACATGAGTGGATAAATAGGCTGCAGATTCTGCCTTTTCCATCTAAACAGACTAATCCTCTAAAATGCTAAGGCAAATTTATTGATGCACCCAAAATTTACAAATGTCTATAAGCTGGGTACTATGCTAGGCTCTGGGGGTAAAGGTCTGTCAATCAGGAGGTGCTGACACTTTAAGAAGGGAAACAGCGATGGTATTAAGTGGAAAAGAAGTCAAAAGAGAACATTTTATTTACTTGGAATGGGTTCTATCAGCCAGCATGCTTCTTAAGGTTCCAAGTGACAGAGACTTTACTGAGACTTTAAGCAATTTTTAAAAAGAGAAATTTTGCTTCAGGCATGGCTGGAACTAGAGACTCCAACACAATATAATCTGGAATCTTCTCTTTTCTAGCTCTCAGATCTGTTTGCACTCTCAAAGTGACTGTGCAGGAAAGAGGTAACACAGCAAGTTTAATGCTGCTGTCCTTAGAACGAGGACCAGCTTACAAGGCTGCCCCTCGGCTGGCATCTGAGAACTGGGGTTTTGGGAAGCTTCCTGCTATTCTCTAACAACTCACTGTGTCTAAACTGTTTGTGCAAACAAAATGGTTTACAATAAATACCTTCTTTCCTTCTGGGAATCCAGAATTTCAGCATGTCCTAGAGGATGTCTACATGACCAGCCCCCAGTAAAAATCCTGGGTGCTGAGTTTCTCGTGAGAGTCCGCCTGGGGCAATATTACACATGTGTTGTCACAATGTATCCTCGGGGGAATTGGCATGTCCTGTGTGACTCCACTGGGGGAGGACTCTTGAAGCTAGAGCCTGGATTCCTCTGAACGTTACCCCATGAGTCTCTTCCCTTTGTGAATTCTGCCCTATGTCTTTTCACTGTAATAAATCATATCCGTGAGTGTGACATACACTGAGTCCTGTGAGTCCTCCTAGCAAACAAGTGAACTTAGGGGTGGCCTTGGAAACCCCTGATGGTGTCAAAATGACAAATGGTGGTTCCGGCTTCACCTCATCATAGTTTAGCAAATACAGTGGAAAGAAAGTACTTTTCTGCTAGGCGCAGTGGCTTACACCTGTAATCCCATCACTTTGGGAGGCCAAGGCAGGTGGATCACCTGAGGTGAGGAGTTCGAGACCTGCTTGGCCAACATAATGAAACTCTGCCTCTACTAAAAATATAAAAATTAGCCGGGTGTAGTGGTAAGCTTGTAATCCCAGCTACTTGGGAGGCTGAAGCAGGAGACTTGCTTGATTGAACTTGGGAGGTGGAGGTTGCAGAGAGCCAAGATCATGCCACTGCACTCCAGCCTGGGCAACAGAGCAAGACTCTGCCTCAAAAAAAAAAAAAATACCTTTCCCAGTAGCGCTAGCAAAAAAAAGCCTCTGCATACTGCTTACTAGTTCTGATTGGCTAAGCTTGGGTCACATACCTGCCCTAAACCAATCACTATAACGAAGGAGATGTCTGTGATCTTACAACTGGCCAGGACGGGGTCACATCCTTATCCCTGCAGCCAGGGATGAGATCAGCACACCTTACACATACTGAAGGCCAACTGAAACAAGGAGAGAGATGGTTTTCAACAGAAGAACAGCCTCTCTGCTGATGTTAATGGAAGGAAGAAGTGTACGCTGAGCAGGCAGAACAGCACAACTACCACGGTGGAACACAAACGTAGTATAGCATGAGAAAGCATGTGCTATAGTTAAACATCAAAGCCACAACCCACACACCCCCCCAAAAAAAATTACAGACAGAAGAGAGGAATTCATTCTCTCACTCTAAATCTTCGCTTCCTTTTGTATTCCCCAGCTAATCTGCAAACTAGCAAAGTAGGTCATGTACCAATTTTTCTTTTGTACCACACCTGACCTAAACACCTATTTATTTCTTTTCTTTTGTTTTCTGAAGGCAGGATCTCACTCTTTTGCCCAAGCTGGAGAACACTGGTATGACCACAGCTCACTGCAGCCTCAGCCTCCTGGGTTCAACTGATTCTCCCAATTCAGTCTCCCAAGTAGCTGGGACTACAGGTGTGCACCACTACACCCAGCTAATATACACACACACATATATATGTGTGTGTATATATTATTAATATAAATATTATTTTTTTGAGTCAGAGTCTTCCTCTGTCCCGCAGGCTGGAGTGCAGTCACACAATCTCAGTTCACTGCAACCCCCAATCCTCGGGTTCAAGTGATTCTCCTGCCTGAGCCTTTCAAGAAGCTGGGACTACAGGTGCACACCACCACACCTCGATAATAATTATATTTTTCAGAGAAATGGTGTTTCGCCATGTTGATCAGGTTGGTCTCAAACTTCTGACCTCAAGTGATCTGTCCTCCTCGGCTTCCCAAAGTGCTGGGATTATAGGCATGAGCCACTGTGCCCGGCCAACATCCAGCTAATTTTTGTATGGACGAGGTTTCGCCATGTGGCCCAGGCAAGTTTTGAACCCCTGAGCTCAAGGGATCCACAGCCTTGGGCTCCCAAAGTGCTGGGATTACAGGTGTGAGCCACAGCAGGCAGCCTGGACACCCATTTTTAACCCTTTAATAGCATTTGATTCTGCTATTGTACCCAACCTCTGCCTTAGTTCAAGCAATGTTCATTCCTTACATGAATTATTGACATGGCTTCCTAATCGGACGCTCTGTTTTTGGATCCTCCAAACCATTTATCTGAGTCGCAAACGTTCACCTATATTGAGGACTCATTAGACTGACTCAGTTACTCTTCTCTTTATGAGACCTTCAGTGGATTTTCGGTGTCTTCCAGAAAAGGCCAAGCCCCTCGGCATGCTCAATCCTCCATGACCTAGCTCCTACCTACTTTTCAATCTTCCATCACCTTCCCAAACCCACCCCCCTCACCAACCACCTGATTCTCTGTGCTAAATATTACAGCCACAGGAAATGCACGTGACTTAGAAGACACGTCGTGCTCTGTTACGCCTTCCTGCCTTTGGTCTATTCTGTGCCTTCCGTTTCCCCTATTCCCAGCTACAGTTCTCCAGCCAATCAACAAGGACCCATTTCTCTTAGGTTATGGGGGACGACTTTCCCAGTTTCTGAAATTAATGACTTTTCTCCAAGCCAACACCACTATGTTTGGCACATGCCCCCTTTTTTCTCACCACAGTCCTGTATCTTTGTCTGCCCTTCTGAATTCTCAGTTAGAACAGGACCTCCGTGAAGGCAGGTGGACCATCTCATCCATTCTTTTTTCTATTTTTATTTTTTGAGACAGAGACTCACTCTGTCACCCAGGCTGGAGTACAATGACATGATCTTGGCTCACTGCAACCTCTGCCTCCTGGGTTCAAGCAATTCTCCAGCCTCAGGCTCCCAAGTAGCTGTAACTACAGACACGCATCACTGTGTCCAGCTAATTTATATATTTTTTAGTAGAGACTGGCTTTGACCATGTTGGCCAGGCTGGTCTAGAACTCCTGACCTCAGGTGATCCACCCACCTTGGCCTCCCAAAGCAATGGGATTACAGGTGTAAGCCACTACACCCAGCCCATCTTATTCATTCTCACAAACTCACACTGATGAGCAACAGTGATTCAAAACCTGGGGAATAAATCAACTAGTAAAAGTGGAGGTGGTTGTGATCTTGGCTCTGCTGCTTACCCGTTACATGATTTTAGTATGTTATTTAACCTTCTTTAAGCATTATAAAATGCTCTCTTCTAAAACAGGGACTGGACTATTATCTGCCACGTCTCTTGCAAAGATGAAAGAAGCTAATGTATGCAGAACACCTAAACTACATGTTCAGCAGTCCCCAGCTTTTTTGGAACCAGCTTCGTGGACGACAGCTTTTCCATGACGAGTGGTGCAGGGGAAGGTAGGATAGCTTGGGGATGAAACTGTCCCACCCTGGATTGTCAGAACATCAGGCATTAGCTAGTTTCTCATAAGTAACATGCAACCTAGATCCTGTGCACGTGCAGTTCACAACAGGGTTTGCACTCCTACGAGAATCTAATGCCACCAGTGATCTGACAGGAGGTGAAGGTCAGTAATGCTTGCTCGTCTGGTTCCAAACAGGCCACGGACCACACTGGTCTGGGGACCCCTGGTCTAGACCATACCAGGCATCTTAAAAGCAAGTTCTCTAAAAAATGTACCAGACTAATAATAAGTGGAACTAGCTATAGGGTATATCAGAACTGTCTGCTGTAAATCTACAACTGTGGCCATAAAAAAAGTTATTTTTAAAAAAGAAAATAATTGGGAGGCTGAGGCAGGTGGATCGCCTGAGGCTGGGAGTTCGAGACCAGCCTGATCAACATGGAGAAACCCTATTTCTACTAAAAATACAAAAATGAGCCAGGCGTGGTGGCACACGCCTGTAATCCCAGTTACTTGAAAGGCTGAAGCAGGAGAATCCCTTGAACCCGGGTGGTGGAGGTTGCAGTGGGCTGAGATCGTGCCACTGCAGTCCAGCCTGGGCAACAGGCATGAAACTTCGTCTCAAAAAAAAAAAATAAATTAAAATAAAATAAAATAAAATCCATCACTGCTGATCAACCCTATCCCAACCCCTAACTCCCAATATAAGGCAGGTGTTTCAAGGACTCTCATATGGCTTGGATCTGTGTCCCCACCCACATCTGACGTTCAGTTGTAATCCCCAAGTTGGAAGTGGAGCCTAGTGGGAAGTAAATGGGTCATAGTGGGGCAGGGTAGATCCTTCATGAATAGTTTCGCACCATCCCTTGGTGTTCTGGCGATAGGGTTCTCATGAGATTTGGTTTTTTAAAGCATGTGGCACCTTCCCCCTCCCTCTCTTGCTTTTGCTCCTGCCATGCAAGATGCCTGCCCCCACTCTGCCTTCTGTCAGGAGTAAAGGCGCCCTGAGGCCTTCCCAGAAGCAGATGCTGCCAAGCTTCCTGTACAGCCTGCAGAACGCTGAGCCAATCCAACCTCTTTTCATGTAAATTACCCAGTCTCATTTCTTTACAGCGGTACGAGAACAGACTAATACGGGCTCCCTCTATTATTTATATTGTGGTATACATCGTCTCAAAAATAAAATTTAAAGAGGATTCTTGGCTGGATTTGGGGAATCTTCTCTTTTATCTCTCATAAGAATTTTTACTACCTGGGATATGACCTGTGGTCATTTTTCCCATCTAAGCAGCAAAGACAAGAAGCCTAAATTCATGGTGCCTTCTTTGTCCCTAAAATTCATCAGAAGGCAAATAATAAAAGTCAGACCTTCCTTTTCTGATGGAGGTGGTTATTAATGAAAAAAAATCTCCCTTTGCTTATAGGGAAGCTGGTAATTTCCACGAGGACCAACTCTGGCTGACAGTGTTCCTTTAAAAGACCCCTCCATTCACCTCAATAAGGACCCTGCATACACAGCTTTGCCTGCTGCACCCTTCCAGATGGGCAAGCCCAGAGCATGGTGCGGAGAAGAGACCAGCATATTTGTCTTCCTTGACAGGTCATGTCTGTCCTTGTCATATATTAGATGTTTCCAATAATCTATGTATATGCATTTAGGAGGAAAAAAAAACTTATGTCTTTGCGACAGTCATGGCACACACTGGTTCCTCTCTTCATGGATATGCAGATGAGCTATAAGGTGGTCCTTGTAATTTCAAGGGACGATCATAAATTCTAGTGGGTCCTAACTGAAACCGTGCCCTTTTGTGAATATGAATGCTTTTCAGTCTGGTTAATTTGATCATACTTTCTCTTGGTATTGTGTATTCTTTTAGATACAAGAAAATAAATGTATTTATTTCTCTTCTGAAAGAGGAAATTCACTATCAGAGAGTTCAACTATCTGTGGGCCTAGAAGAGAAAATTCACAGTTCATGCATCTTTTGAGGCTAGTGCTGATTATAAACAAGAAGGGAGACAAAACAAGCAGCACAGAGAATAGGAGTTTAAGAAAGTCAAGTCAAAGAGCACTTGCATCAGGGACTATGAGTTATGAACTGAAAAAGAAGTTGTGGAAGGTTGAGATTTCATTCCTTGGGCCAGTCTTATTAATCACTTAAAACCACCAAGACCACCACGTATTCCTAAGGGATCCTACACATTTCCATCAGTAACAATGGGTCATTAAGGAAGTGGTTCTCAACAGGGAAAGGTGTTTCCCCAGAGGACATTTGGCAACACCTAGAGATATTTTTGGGTGTCACAGCTGGGGGGGCATGGGACAGAGGGAAGAGGCTAGGGATACTGCTAAACATCCCAGAATGTGAAAGATAGCCCTCCCACCACTAAAAGTTATGAGATATCATCTTAAACTCACACAGAATGGCTACTATTAAAGACAGAACATAACACATATCATGAAGACATGGACGAAAGGGAACTCTTATACACTGTTGGTGGGAATGCAAATCAGGAGAACGCACTATGGAGATTTCTCAAAGAACTAACAACAGAACTACCATTCAATCCAGCAATCCCACTTCTGGGTATCTAATCAAAGGAAAAAAAAAATCATTATATAAGAAAGACACCTGCACGCATGCTTCTCACAACACTATTCACAATAGCAAAGACATGAAATCAGCGTGCCCATCAGTGGATAAAGCAGATGTGGTATACAGACAAAATGAAATACTATTCAGCCATAAAAAAGAATAAAACCATGTCTTCTGAAACAACATGGGTGGAACTGGAGGTCACTCTCTGAAGTAAAACAAGCCAGAAAAAGAAAGTCAAATATCACATGCTTGAATTTATAAACAGGTGCTAAAAAATGTGTACACAACAATGTGGAGAGTGGATAAACAGAGTGCAGAAACTCAGAAGGGTGGAGAGATCGGAAGAAGGAGGTGGATGATGAGAAACTAATGGGTATAACATGCATTATTTGTGTGATAGATTCCCTAAAGGCCCTGACTTCACCACTACAAAATCTACACATGTAATAACATTGTACATGTAACCCATGTATTTGTGCAGCTACTAAAAAACAAAAGCAAAAAGACGTATACGCCCCAAATGTCAATAGTGTCAAGGGAAGAAAGCCTCTACTAAAGCAATGGTTCTCAAGTCACTGGTGAGGAGCAGGCCACTGCGGAAGAGTGGACACGAACCCGTGCAATTTGAAAAGACCCCATAGGTAATTCTAATACTTCCTCCCCTCCACCCCCATGGCTCGGAATCACTCTTCAGAAGGGATGGCTGTCAATCATCACCTCTTAGCCTTCACAGGACTATTAATCCAATTTGTCCCTGTCCCATCTATGCATCCACAATAGCTGTGTTTGCAATCAAAAGCTCTGGAACTCAAAGCATCTGATGTTAAAAGCGTTCTAGCTCAAAAATTCACATTAATGGCTGGGCGCGGTGGTTCGCACCTGTGATCCTAATGCTTTTGCGAGGCTGAGGTGGGCAGACTGCCTGAGTTTTAGACCAGCCTGGACAATACAGTGAAACGCCATTTCTAATAAAATACAAAAAATTAGCCAGGCGTGGCAGAGTGTGCCTGTAATTCCAGCTACTTTCGCATGGGAGGCTGAGGCAGGAGAATTGCTTGAACCTGGAAGGCAGAGATTGCACTGAACCAAGACTGCGCCACTGCACTCCAGCCTAGGTGACAGAGCCAGACTCCATCTCCAAAAAAAACCAAACCAAAACAAAAAAAAACCTCACATTAATCATGGGTAATGCTAAAATGTTCCGAGAAGCATCAGATCTTTTCAGGGAAGACTAGGTTGGCCACATGAATTTCTAACGAACTGTGCATTCAAGAGTACAATGTGTGGATCTGGTAACAAGCAGGTGCTCAATAAACGTTCACTGAATGTCTGAATGAGCAAAAACATCATGGCAGAGCAGCTTCCTGGAGTTCTGCATTTAATGCTGTTTTGCTTTTCAATATTTCTTCCTGGTAATTCTCAAAGAAATCCCAAATGTTTCTGTATCACAACTCTACATCCCTTGACCTCCCCTCTCTCCTTGCCCACAACCTATATAAACACTTGCTTTGGGGACACAAGCAGTCGGTCTCCACGTGGGAGGGCTTACCAAGAGATGTCACCTATTCCAACATGTGAGACACAAGCAGGATATTTACCCCAAAAAAAAAAAAAAAAAAAAAAAAAAAAAAAAAATAAAAAAAAAAAAAAAAAAAAAAAAAATAAAAACCAAAAAAAAAAAAAAAAAAAAAAAAATGTAATGGTGCATGTGCTCCAGGACCCTGTGATCAAACATTGAAAGTTAATCAAGGAACAGGCTGAACGAAATGGCTCACGCCTGTAATCCCAGCACTTTGGGAGGCCGAGTTAGGCAGACCACGAGGTCACAAGTTCATGGCCAGCCTGGCCAATATGGTGAAACCTGTCTCTACTAAAAATACAGAAATTAGGCAGGTTTGGTAGTACGCACCTGTAGTCTCAGCTACTCGGGAGGCTGAAGCAGGAGAATCACTTGAACCTGGGAGGCAGAGATTGCAGTGAACCGAGATTGTGCCACTGCACTCCGGCCTAGGTGACAGAGCGAGACTTCATCTCAAAACAAAAAAATTAATCAGGGAATAGTCTGCTAAGACCCTGAAATCCTCTCTGACTGACTCAGCTCTTTCTTTAGTCTGGAGTCCTACCCGCCCTCTTTCTCCCCTCTACAATTCAAAGTAAAAAGAAAACCTAAAGAGATATTGCTAATAAAAATTATCACAATGTATTTTCTAGATTCTAAGAGGCTGCTGATTATAGGATACATCAAAACACTTGCCAGGAGAAAAAGACCATATGTCAAGTTGCTTTTGTAAGTCACATCTCAATTTCAGAAATAGGAAAATGTGAAAAGTCCTGCAACACAGAACTGAGATAATATGACAAGTACCTGCAAAATACCAGGTGAATTACATATTTTGCTCCTAATATAATATTCCCATTGAGAATGAGAAGCTGAACTGTAAAGTGCACAGAACAGTGGGGCCTCAAACCCACGTCTTGGGACCATCTCACTCCACAGCCTGTACTCTCCCCTGTCGGGACCCGTGTCCAGTTCTTTCCAAGTAGAAGCAAAGCCCCAGCCCCCAGGTTTTTACATAGCCATTTGTCAGGCCTCTTTTCTCATTTTAATTGAGATTACTTCGGGAAGTGTGTTTACTCACAAGGCCTAGTACTGTCTCCCCTAATATTAAGAGCCTCTCTCATCCTGAATTGTTGGGGTAAGGAGACAATAGTCATATCAATTACCAAAAAATGACTCAGTTGGGCACAGTGGCCCACCCCTGTAATCCCATCACTTTGGGAGGCAGAGGAGGGAGGATCACTTGAGCCCAGGAATTTGAGACCAGCCTGGGGAACAAAGTGAAACCCTGTCTGCAAAAAGAAAAAATAAAAATAGCCGGACATGGTGGCACATGCCTTCAGTCCCAACCATTCTGGAGGCTGAGGTGGGAGAATTCCTTGAGTCTAGGAATTTCAGGTGGCAATGAGCTATCATCCCATGACTGCACCCGAGTCTGGATAACACAGCAAGACCCTGTCAGAAACTCAAAACAAAACAAAACAGCTCTAATATTAATAACAGCAGAGCTAATGCTGTCGAGAGCTTACTGTGTCAGGTACAGCACTAAGAATTTGATATGGATCATGTCACTCTTACCCTCATACCATCAATTCTCCTCATTCTGCCCACAGGAAACAGAGGTTTAGAGTTGAGCAAAACCCTGAGGTTGCAAAGATGGCAAGAGGATGCAAAGCAACCCCAAGGAAGGGCCCTTGACACATCTGTCCCTCCGCCCTGAGAGTAAGTATTTAAGTTGGGAAAGGAAGCTGGGAAAGAAACGTCTCACATTCACTTCCAGAAATGTCTTTCCTCCCCTTGGTGAGGAACCTAAAGGCGGCCTCCAGCTCACCTCCCTGGGCTCTGTGTATCTAAAGGAGCCCCAACCGATAGAGAGGCCTAGGGAATCCCGGTGATGGATCCATGATGTTCTTCTGCCCCACCCAGTAGCCAGCACAGAACTAGGGACATGGCTGGCTTTACAACACAGTGGCAGCTGGAGGCGGCAGCGGACATCATTCACTGGGTGTGCAGTCAAGGAGCAGCTCACGACACAATCAGGGCGAGTCCAGTGATACCTCTTCCTCATGAATTCTGCTCAGCATCCATTCCGCTCCTCCTCCTCCAAATCACAGCTTGCCAATCACACCTTGCCCAGCCTTTGTGCTTGCCGATTCATCCTGCCCCCATCCAATCACCCTGTGTTAGATTCATCAAATCCGCCCCCTTCCCTGCAGGGCAGGCTGGCACTACAGGGCCGCCCCACCTGACCTACACTGGGGCTCACCTGGCCCAGTGTAGTTTCCTTTTCCTTTCGAGAAAAGGAAACTAATAATCTGGTGAGAATATCTATTTTAACACAGAAAGAGCTCTATTTCAGTTTAATTAAAAAAAAAAAACAACAACCTGAAGAGACCCCTAGCCCTGACCCTTCTTCTAAGATCTAGACCTGTTTATCCCATTTCTGCACGTCCAAAACTGAACGCCCTACCCACCGCTATCCACTCTACGTCCTCATTCATCTCTAATCCGGAACCCTCGCTCTGCCTCCAAGGCTAACATCCTGCTATGGGCCACAATGGTCTTTTGGTGAGACTGGAGCAGTGGCTTCCTACCTGATGCCAATTCTTTTTCAAAGTAGTGTTTTCTGCCAAGCACGGTGGCTCACGCTTGTAATCCCAGCACTTTGGGAGGCTGAGGTGAGCAGATCATGAGGTCAAAAGATCAAGACCATCCTGGCCAACATGGTAAAAACCCTGTCTCTACTAAAAATACAAAAATTAGCCAGGTGTGGTGATGTGCACCTGTAGTCCCAGCTCCTCGGAAGGTTGAGGCAGGAGAATCACTTGAACCCGGGAGGCGGAGGTTGCAGTGAGCTGAAATTGCACCACGTACTCCATCCTGGGGGACAGAGAGAGACTCCATCTCAAAAAAAAAAAAAAAACCCGAAAACAAAATACTGTTTTCCTGCCTCACTTTTCAAATCATCCCCACAGGTCAGCCAAAGGGATCTTTTTAAATCTTATAAACTTTTTTGCTAAAAGCCATGGGCATTTCTTTTTAATTTGAACTGGGCCTTTAGAAGTTCTCTTGGGCCAGGCACAATGGATCATGCTTCTAATCCCAGCACGTTGGGAGGTCGAGGCAGGAGTACTGACTGTGGTCACAAGTTTGAGACCAGCCTGGCCAACACAGTGAAGCGCTGTCTCTGTTAAAAATACAAAAAATTAGCTGGGTGTGGTGGCACAAGCCTATAATCCCACCTACTGGGGAGGCTGAGGCAGGAGAATCGCCTGAGCCTGGGGGGCGGAGGCTGCAATGCGTGGATATCATGCCACTGCACTCCTGAGTGGGTGGACAAAGCGAGACCCCATCGCAATAAAAAAAAAAAAAAGAAAAAAGTATACTGAATGTTTCTTCCAGTTTCTCTATGTACCTCTCTCTCTCTTGACCTCAGGTCTTTGCCTACACCACTCCAAGTGAGAGGAGAGGTGAGTACATCCACCCCTCTCTCTTTAGAAGCCCTCCCGACTCCACCCAACCTCCCTCACCAGCAATGCTTTCCCTAAAATGTGATTCGACCTCACACCGTCTTTTCCCTTTCAAGCAACTTTCTACACTTGCATGTAACCATGTGTTCAGACGGACCCAGAAGCTAGTGGTTAAGTGTGGGCTCTGAGATCAGCCTGGCTTCAGTCCAGGTTTTGCCACTAACTCATAGTTAGTGGTTTCCGGCAACAGACTTAAAGACTTCCATGAAGGTTAAACCAGATAGTCCAGGGTGTGACACATAAAATGCATTTAACAGATATCAGCAACAGGAGGGTAGGGCTGGTTCTGTCTCAGTTAGTATTTTACCCCCAGGGCCACAGGCAGGCCAAGAGGCTCAGAGGTAGTAAATTAACGAAAGAATGAATGATGGAATGGCTGTGGCAGGCAGGTATGTGTAAGTAAGGAAGTTGAAAGAGAGGAAGGAAGGAAGGAAGGGAGGGAGGGAGGGAGGGAGGGAGAGAAAGAGGGAAGGAGGGATCAAGGAACTCAGGAAGGTAGGTAGAGGTTAGGGTTGGTTTCTGGTCTGCAAACTCTCCGAAATTTCCGGTTGAAAAGCAAGAAAATAGACCAAAAAAACCCTAAGACACAGAAAGAAAAGAAGGGAGCTATCATTTATTAGGTATTGTGCAATACACAGCCATTTTCTGACTTGATCACCAAAATAAAGCCTACGGGGCAGTTATTAATATATCATTCCCTCACTTTTACAGAACAACTGCAACAAAAATGAGACTCTGAGAAGTTCAATGATCTTTCTAATATAGTAAGGAAAGGCAGATTTGCTTCAAAGTTAATCTGAAAATAACTAAAACCTCTTCATCAAATCCTGCCAGGGAAAAATTCCTTGGTGTTCATTCAGCGGTGCACATCTTGGCGGGACCAATGGAAGAACCAGTAGCAGCTATCAAGAAAATGAAAGTGCTAGTTTCTGACTCTGAGTAGAAGGCAGCATGGGTAAGAGACGCGGAGGAAGCAGGAGGGTATATGGAGGAAACAGTGGAAGAGGTCGTACAAATTCTCCAAGTGGAAAATCAACCAGGAGCCAGAGGACACTAAAGACCTAAACAAAACAATGAAAACTGAGAGTGGGGAGGGCACTTTGTCAGTACTGAAAGTGCAGGATACCTTTTTATTAATTTTTTTAAGGAGTCTCACTCCTTCACCCAGGCTGGAGTGCAGTGGAGTGATCTTAGCTCACTGCAACCTCTGCCTCTCAGGCTCAAGCAATTATCAAGCCTCGCCCTCCCAAGTAGCTGGAATTACAGGCGCCTGCCACCACACCTGGCTAATTTTTTTTTTTTTGTATTTTTAATAGAGAGGGGTTTCGCCATGTTGGCCAGGCTGGTCTCAAACTCTTGACCTCAGGTGATTCACCTGCCTTGTCCTCCCAAAGTGCTGCTATTATGGTAGTGAGCCACTGTGCCCAGCCCAGGAGAACTTAAGGCCGATTACAGATGAAGAAGAAATGCCCAGGACTTTTAGCAAAATTTTATGACTGCTGACCAACAACGGGACCAGCCTCGCTCTCTCCCAGCTGAATTCCAGCACCTTCTGTACTAGGAACATATCACCTATAAAGACAACAGCTGCTGGTGTCATTTTAAAGCACTTTGAGAATTTTATCTTTTAAAATTTGTTTTTCTTCCCTGTGGCAAAACAGTCTCTCAGGTTTAGGAACTGTCAAGAGAGGATGTGACATGAGTGGAAATCTGTCTATGCTGAGCCCTGGAAGAGGCCACAATGGGCCAGCCACCAAGAGAAGGCTTTAATCAGGGAAATCCGACTAGCAGGAGGTCATGAGATTGTCTCAAAAGGTCTTCTTTGATTCCTTTCCTACAGGCTAACAGGGCAGGAGACACTGAACTTCATTTAGAGGTAAGGGAAGGCAGGAAAAGAGACAGATTTCAAGTCAAAGAAAAAGGGGCCACTGGGACAATAGCAAACTTAGGAGAGAGGAGGGAGGAAAGGAAAAAAAAAACGCAGAACTCCCAAGCGTCTGTCGGGCACCAGGATCACTGAATCACCCCCCCAAATTTCACACTACCACTGTGGGCAGATGTTAGTATCTTCTTTCCTTTTAAGACAAAGTCTTGCTCTGTCGTCAGCCTGGAGTGCAATGGCGCTATCCCAACTCACTGCAACCTCCACCTCCTGGGTTCAAGCGATTCTCCTGCCTCAGCCTCCCGAGTAGCTGGGACTACAGATGCGCAACCAGCTAATTTTTGTATTTTTAGTCGAGATGGGGTTTCACCATGTTGGCCAGGCTGGTCTCGATCTCTTGACCTCGTGATCCACCTGCCTTCGCCTCCCAAAGTGCTGGGATTACAGGCATGAGGCACCACACCCGGCCGTCAGTGTCTTCTTTCTACAGATACAGGGGCGAGGTGGAGAGCGGGCCAATGACCTCCATAAGATCACCCTGCTGATAAAGGAGACTAGCAGGGACTTGAAACTTGGCCTCTTCTCCGTTAAGCTGTTCTTATGCCACCAATTCCATCAGAGGAGACGTGCAAGGCGGCGAGGTAACAAAGAAAGAGGAGGCCTGAGGAAACTTCAGAAAGTGTTATAAACTCCTCCAAGGCAACTGATTCTAAGCATAAAATCTCTACAAACGTCTTTTCAAAAGTAATACTTCAGTGTTCTTCATGTTCAGCTTTTCTACATTATTTCACATTTACAGGCAGGCCCAGCCCCAAAGGCTCTGTGGACAGAACTGTGAGCTAAGGGAGCAGGCTCAGCTAACCATGTCCACCATCATCCCATTCCCTCTGGCAGGAGTCCTTAGGAGAAAACAAAATGCATAAAATGATGCACATTATCTTGAGCAATCCTCACAACGACCCCGGTAGCATTATTCCTTCTCTGGGCCTAAATCAACTCACATAACCTGCTGTCTTACTCAGTTTGAGCCGCTGTAACAAGATATCTGACACCGAGCAGTTGATAAGCAACAGAAATGTATTGCTTGCAGTTCTAGGGACTGTGAAGTCCAAGATCAAAGCACCAGCAGATCAGATGCAAGGCGAGGACTCTCTGTGTCATTGACGGTGCCCCCTTTTTTTGAGACAGAATCTCGCTCTGTCGCCCAGGCTGGAGTGCAGTGGCGTGATCTTGGCTCACTACAACCTTTGCCTCCCGGTTTCAAGTGATTCTCCTGCCTCAGCCTCCTAAGTAGCTGGAACTACAGGTGCGTGTCACCATGCCTGGGTTTTGTATTGTTAGTAGAGACGGGTTTTGCCACATTGGCCAGGCTGGTCTAGAACTCCTGACCTCAGGTGATCCGCCTGCTTCAGTCTTCCCAAGTGCTGGGATTACAAGTGTGAGCCACCAGGTAGGGCCGATGGTAGCCCTTTTATTGTGTCCTCACACATAAGTGGTGAACGAGGCCTCTCAGGCCTCTTTAATAAAGGCACTAATCCTACTCATACAGGTGTCATGACCTAATTACCTCCTAAAAGCTCTACTCTCAGTGCCACTGCACTGGGGGATAGGTTTCAACACAGGAACTTTGCGAGGACACAAATCTTCAGGCCACAGGATCTGTCCATGGTGACAGAGTCAAGAGGGTAACCCTGACTCTAGACCATGCTGAGTCTCTGGGTAGAGCTCTTGGACCCCACTACCAGCTACTTAAAGACAATGCTCTGGGAAGTCACATGCTGGGCCAGGATTCTGGAGACTGGGGTTTTATTTCTCAAATCCTGGGAAAACTACATCAGGTAATTTATAAGCAACAGAAATTTATTGCTTGCAGTTCTGGAGGCTAGGAAGTCCAAGATCAAGGCACCAGCAGATCAGATGCACGGTGAGGACTCTGCCAATTTTGCTTCCCTGCCTTTGTTCTCCGAATGCCTATATTGCCTTGGGCCTGCCCTCTACACACTGGTGCATATATATGGTCACTTTGAGTTCTTTCACCAATCTAACTTTGGTCTCTCCAAAGACACTCTGAGGTCCACCCACACAACAATGATTTCTCTTACTCCTCTTCAAGGGGAACAGAGGGTGCAGAGTAAAGAGGACTGGATTCAAAGTCGGACTATCTGGGTTCAAATCCCAGTTTCATGGCTTAAGAAATGCGAGACCCCAGGTAAGCTGTGCCTCCCTGAGCGGCAGTTCCCAAACCTCTAAAACAGGAACACGAACAGGAATCACTTCATGGGAGGGTTGGGAAGATTAAATGAGTTTATCCATAAAGTACTTAACAGAGTGGCTGGCACAGACTAAGCGCTTCGACATGTCAGCCATAAGGAACCACACAGTCTATTAGGCCCTGAACGATACCCACTGGCATGACACATCTGCAGAGCTATAAGGGTGAGGACGGCAGTGCCCACATGTGCTGGACAGTTTGACCATACCTGCTTTAGGGTCGGAATTCTACTGTGGCAAATAAGATCCCCTCAGAGGGGAGGCATCTGTGCTTCTGGACCAAAACACTGTCTGGAATATTCAGCATGGCCTTCTTCCAAAAGCTTCAGATTATGGGTGTGTGTTTATTATTTATGCCTTTGCAACAGCCTCTCCAAATGACGACAATCACGTATTATTTCCAGTGTTTTGTGCAGTTAAAACTAAGGCACGCAGGGGTCCCAGGTTACACGTACTCAGCCATCTCATCCCATCTAAGGGCAGCACGGCCTCCTGGGTCAGTGGACAGAGCACAGACTCCAAAGCTGTATGGTTTGGGGTTCAGTTTTGCTCTACGAGAGTTCTCTGAGCACGAAAAGTAATTTAGCCTCTCTTGAGCCCAGTTTATTTAACTTTCAAATGTGAAAAGCTGCTAGCTCGGTGCCAGAACATAAGACGTGCTTAAGAAATGGTAGTTAGCTTTCTCTCTGTTTCACAAACACTGGAGTAGCCACTTGCCTCCTCACCAGCTCCGTGTGGATGTGTGTCAGGCATCTCAGATGTAACAAGCCTCACACCAAACTCCTCCTCTTCTCATACAACCTGTTCTTACAGTCTTCTGTGCCTCTCAAATGTCATCTCACCCAGCCAGCCGCCCTGGGGTCATCATGGACTTCAGGCTTTTTCATTCCCCAAATCCGTCAATGTAACATCGTGACGACTTGAGCTTCCAAAAGCACCCTTAATATCATGACTCCTATCATCTCTACTGCTCTACCGGGTCTGAGCCAAAATCATCTCTCCCCTGGATGACTGGAATGATCTCCCAAACCTTTTGAGAAAAGGTTTTGCTGTTCATCCTATTCTCAAAAGGGCAGCCAGGATGAGCCATTAGCAATATTAAATCAGACTGAATCACGCCTCTGCTCAAACTCGGCCAATGGCTCTCCAAACCACTGAAGGGAAAGGCAAAGTCTTCTCACGGCCTGACAAATACAGTCCCTATAACCTGACCTTTGTAGCCCCTATGACCTGACCTCAGCAGCCCCCAGCATGCCCCTGGGCTCCCTCTGCTCTGATCCAACCTCCATTCATTCCTGAAACAGGACACTCCACTCCACAAAGTTCATCCTTGCCACTCTTCCCCCACATAAAGGCAGAGCGCCAATCACCACTAACATGTTTTATATTTTACTTATTTTTTGGTTGTCAATCTCCCTCCACTCAAGTATAAACTCACAGGGGGAAGGACTGAGTTTAGCCTTGTAGTGAAGTCTTACAATTTTCTGTTGCCTCACATCCATTTAGAACATAAGTTTAAATTTCGTATATCAACACAGGGCTCAATCACCTTTGCCAGGGTTTCGGGTTCCGCCTCACACCCAGGTGGCACAAGCTAGTGGCTGGAGATCAGAACGTAGGCTAGGCTCCTTGCTTTTCCCACTTTTTTTAAATGAAACATTCAGGCATTTGCCCTTGAACCCACAGTGACCCACACTCTATTCTCTTACATCTACTGCTAGTTGTCTCTCTGCGCCTGAGTCTTCATTCCTGCCTCGTGTGACCAGGGATGGAGGACTGCCCTCCTGATCCACTGTGCCCTCCCTGCCCAGCATTTCAAAGTAAAAAACCGGCCAGGCACGGTGGCTCACACCTGTAATCCCAGCACTTTGGGAGGTCGAGGTGGGTAGATCACTTGAGGTCAGGAGTTCAAGACCAGCCTGGCCAACATGGTGAAACGCTGTCTCTACCAAAAATACAAAATTAGCCAGGCGTGGCGGCGTGTGCCTGTAGTCTCAGTTACTTGGGAGGCTGAGGCAGAAGAATCGCTCGAACCCAGGAGGTGGAGGTTGCAGTGAGCCGAGACTGCACCACTGCACTCCAGCCTGGGCGACAGAGCAAGAATCATATAAAAAAAAAAAAAGTAAAAAAAATCTTTGAACTCCTCTCCATTGTAATGGTGTACTGAATTTGTGCCTTCCATTGAAGAATCATGGGTTGCCCCAGGAGGGTTTTCCCTGGTATGCCAGGGAAAGCACAAAGTCAGGCTCCCAGTGGCAGAGCAGTGGTCAGGCAGGTGCAAACTGAACACAGGTCAGGCGAGAGCTCCAAAAATGCCTGCCTATATAAACAAGTTTCCCATGTGAAGCACGCCTGCCAGGTATACCAGAAGCATCTTATGAGAAGCAAACTGTACCCATGTCCAGCTCCCCTGGTACTGGCAGCTCGGTGTAGCTGGGGGCTCTCCAAACAGTTATATTCCCGCAATAGCCCCAACAGTTAGTTATAAGGCTGCTTGGCACCTAGAAAGAGCTCAGTAAATATTGTCTCCGGGTGACTCCTGATCCTGGCCTTTAATGGTATGTCTGATTCTTTCTGCTAAGAATTGGTGGTTCTGAAAATCTTCCAACTCTTGCTGCAGGCTGGGTAAAGGTGCAAACCACTGACACAGGAGGGAGGTATCTGCTACTTAGCTGAAGTTGAGGGAAGACTGGATATCTCTATGAGGCTTCTTATGCTAGAGGCTGAAATGGGTTTAATTCCTTAAAAAGGCTTTTTCATAATTCTCTCAGTAATGAATTTAAAAACAAGGGGTGTTCACAATGCAACAAAGGAATCAAGTCTATGCATGATCTGAACAAGAGCCACTAGACCCAGACAACCAGAGAAAAACTGGCCGGGCACGGTGGCTCATGCCTGTAATCCCAGCACTTTGGGAGGCCAAGGCAGGTGGATCACCTGAGGTCACGAGTTTGAGACCAGCCTTATGAACATGGAGAAACCCCATCTCTACTAAAAAAATACAAAAAAATTAGCTGGGCATGGTGGTGCATGCCTGTAATCCCAGATACTCAGGAGGCTGAGGCAGGAGAATTGCCTGAACTCGGGAAGCCGAAGTTGCAGTGAGCCGAGATCACACCATTGCACTCCAGCCTGGCCAACAAGAGCAAAACTTTGTCTCAAAACAAAACAAAACAAAACAAAACAAAACAAAACAAAACAAAACAGAGAGAGAGAGAGAGAGAGACAGAGAGAGAGAGAGAAATTAGCAAGGCCAAATTGTATCAACATCACTCAAACTGTTCTGTAGATCAGAACATTCTACATTTATGGGCCTGTTCTAACAGGCTTTCTTCCTATTCCATGGCCTGGCTTCTAACAGTTCAGTTTAGGAAAAAAAAAATTACACACATACACAAGTGATACAAAATAGTGACGTATGGAGAAGAGATGAGCTTCCTTCCTTTCTTCTCATCTCTGTATTTTCCCAGAAAAATTAGGGTGGGCATGGGAAAACCTCTGATGTTTTGTATTCCATTGTTGGTGATAGATAAAAATGCAATGCACTCACTCTGCCTTGTTTCTGAGCTCCTTGAAGGCAGGTGCTGTGTTTTCGCCAGCTTTAGGTAACAACAGCATCTAATGTATTCCTGTTCACAGTGGGGGTTTAACAAATGCTAGAAATAAACCAATAAAAGAATGAACAAATAAAATGCAGCCCATTAACTCAGCTCCTTACATTCTGATTTTCCTTGTCCCTGTCCTGACCTTGGCCCATATACCCTGCTCAGCCCCAGGAACTGCCTTGAATCTGAGAGTTCTCCAAGTCAAGTCCTTAGGCCAGCTATTGGAGCGGCAAGAGCTCCGGTGCCTTGCCTTCCACAGATGATATCAGCATATTTAAAATAACCACGATTATTCATGTTGTTGTTACTGGCTACAGAGCCCCACTAGCACTATAGCCACTGCAAGCTGCAAGAGAATCAACGTGATTTCCTAGCTACAGCTCTACAATTTCTCATGACCTGTTCTGGCAACTTCGGCAGTTATACTTATCCAATGGAGACTTATAGCTCTAAATATATGATGTGGGTTGAGCTTCTTTGAAAAAAGTCTCTGAGATAGAAGTCAGCATACAAGAGGTTTATTATGGAGAGCACTTGAGAGCAGCACCTATGAAAGGGAAGAGCAAGGCCAGGCGTGGTGGCTCAAGCCTGTAATCCCAGCACTTTGGGAGGCCGAGGCGGGTGGATCACGAGGTCAAGAGATCGAGACCATCCTGGTCAACATGGTGAAACCCCGTCTCTACTAAAACTACAAAAAATTAGCTGGGCATGGTGGCACGTGTCTGTAGTCCCAGCTACTCAGGAGGCTGAGGCAGGAGAATTGCCTGAACCCAGGAGGCGGAGGTTTGCGGTGAGCCAAGATCGCGCCATT